>NC_057806.1:471190463-471490463 GCF_018294505.1 Triticum aestivum | reverse complement strand
TTGATCTTCGACGGATTCGAGCTCATGTCGGACAGGCCGCACAGTCGCAACGAGCATGACGTAACTCTGCCGTCGGACGATGTTCGGGAGATCGCATCCGCAACTACTCTGGCCTTTAAGCCGGAGCAAGTCGTGCCATCCGAGAGCGGAGGGATGGACCCCGCCATGGAGGCCGCACTCTCAGTGGCGATAGAGCCGGATACTAACTTCACCCTCACGAGAACCGTGTCGCTGAACCACTGGATTCACCTCCGGCCACGGACTCTGAGCCGCTCACATCCATGTCCTTCTAATCCTACTAGGCGACGATCATGGAGTTCACCTCCGAGGATATCTTTCAGCACTTGCCCTTCAGAGATGTGCTAAATTCATTAAGGTCTCTCTCCCTGTCAGGAGAACCTTGGCCGAACTGTGTCTGCCTAGAATGGGATGCGTACGACGAAGAAATTCGCGTCCCACCCACCACCCACTTAGTAGCCACTGTCGACGACTTAACCGACATGCTCGACTTCGAATCCGAAGACATCGACGGTATGGACGACGATGCAGGAGACGAACAAGAACCACCGCCCATAGGGCACTGGACCGCTACTTCATCACATGACGTATACATGGTGGATACCCCTAGAGAGGGCAATGGCGAAGAGAAAGTGGAGGACACAACCTCCAAGCAGCCCAAGTGCCGATGCCAGTGGCGCCTCTCTAAGTCCCGCCATAGCAAAAACAGCGACAACATCACAAGAGGAAATAATAGTCTAGTCGACTCTAGAAGAAACGACGACTGCACCACCCCGGTGGCAGAGCACGATCAAGATGCAAACTGCAAATATAGTACGGATCCGACATCCGAACACGACGACGGCAAGGACAAGCCTCATCAAACCCCGTCAAGAGAGGAAAACAGCCCGGACGAAGATGCACACATCATCTCGGAAACACACCTGGAGCAAGAGAACCTCCGCAGAAGGCTTATTGCCACAGCGAGGAGCCTGAAGAAACAGAAGCAAAGGCTTAAGGCCACACAAGATACGCTCAACAGCAAGTGGAACAAAGTAACAAAGTACGGTGGAAGTCACCTCACAAATAGCTATCCAAAGCGCAAGCTATTACCGGAATTCGACGATGAGGCCTTAGAGCCCACAGAGCCGAAGAATGATACGGCCAACCGGCCGAATCTACCACCTTGTGAGCGTGATAGAGCGACTAACAAGGTCGCGCATAAGTCAACACACGATCTACGTGAGAACTTGTGCCAAAAATCCGGCGCGACCAAATCCATCTACGGATCTAGGAAGCACACTCCGATACAACACCAAAACCAAATACTACAGCCGTCCGAACACCACGGCACATCCCAATATAGGGGTGCCGCACACCCCCTATGTTTCACTGATGAGGTGTTGGATCATGAATTCCCAGAGGAATTCAAACCAGTGAACATAGAGGCGTACGACGGGACCACAGACCCTGGAGTCTGGATAGAGGACTTTATCCTCCATATTCATATGGCTCGTGGAGACAATCTCCATGCCATTAAATACTTGCCCCTCAAGCTCAAAGGGCCAGCTCGGCACTGGCTGAAAAGCCTCCCCGAAAACTCAATTGGAAGTTGGGAGGAGCTCGAGGACGCTTTTAGGGCTAATTTTCAAGGGACTTATGTCCGACCTCTGGATGCAGACGATTTAACCCATATAATCCAACAGTCCGGAGAGTCCGCCCGAAAGCTTTGGAACAGGTTCCTCACCAAGAAGAACCAAATCGTCGACTACCCGGACGCCGAAGCCTTGGCAGCTTTCAAACATAGCGTGTGAGACGAATGGCTCGCCAGACACCTCGGCCAAGAAAAGGCGAGAATAATGGCAGCCTAACAAGCCTCATGACCCGCTTTTGTGCGGGCGAGGACAGCTGGTTGGCCTGTAGCAGCACCAGCGACCCAAGCACATCCGAAGTCAGGGGTGGCAATGGTAAACCACGACGCAACAAAAACAAGCGTTGAAATAAAGAAGGCAGCCCAAATAACATGGCGGTAAACACCGGATTCAGGGGCTCCCGACTAGGTCAGCGGAAAAAGCCTTTCAAAGGCAGCAGAGAAGGACAATCTGGCCTAAACAAAATTCTTGACAAACTCTGTCAGATTCATGGCACCCCAGACAAACCTGCAAATCATACCCACAGAGAATGTTGGGTCTTCAAGCAGGCCGGTAAGCTAAACGCCGAACACAAAGGGGAAGAGACACCAAGCGAAGACGAGGATGAACCTCGCCAGCAAAGCACCGGAGGACAAAAGAAGTTCCCACCAGAGATTAGAACAGTAAACACGATCCATGTGATAAAGAGGAGAAGCAAGAATGCACTCCGATGCACACGAGACATAGAGCCCGACACCCCTAGGTTCAACCCCTGGTTGGCCTGCCCGATCACTTTTGATCGTAGGGATCACAATACAAATATCCGGCACAAAGGACTGACGGCCCTGGTGTTAGACCCGATCATAAATGGGTACCATTTCACATGAGTCCTCATGGACGGCGGCAGTGATCTAAATCTGATATATCAGGACACAGTCTACAAAATGGGGATAGACCCGACACAAATAAGCCATAGTAATACTACCTTCAAGGGAGTAATTCCAGGCCAAGAGGCCCGCTGTACGGGCTCTCTACTACTAGAGGTGGTATTCGGTTCTCCCGATAACTTCAGAAGAGAAAGGTTAACTTTTCACATCGCTCCATTCCAAAGTGATTATCAAGCACTACTCGGAAGGGCGGCTTTCGCTCGTTTTAACGCAATACCGCACTATGCTTTTCTCAAGCTCAAAATTCCCGGTCCACGTGGCATCATCTCAGTCAGCGGAAAAACTGAACGTTTTTTACGTACGGAAGAGGATGCGGCAGCTCTAACAGCCGCAAACTAGAGGGCCTCACCAGCCAGAAAAAATGGCAGGTCGTCAAGACCACGGACACCGTTAGACGAGTCCGGCGTCCCATCACATAAACAATACCAGGGGATTCCCGCGTGTAATCAGGGCCAGCTCGGCTCAACTTGGTTTCTTTTGAGTTTTGATAGTTCATTTATAGCAACCAATTCCTTTTTTTGGCACGACAACTTTCACCTAAGTTCTTTCCTTTTATAGATGACAATCGTGCTACACCCGTCCAGGACACGGCACAACAGAGACACAGGCGCAGACGTGCAGCAGGGACCCGCCCGAAGGTTTCTTTTTGGATTAAGACACTACGTAAACCTTTTTTACTGTCTCTTGTTGCTCACATCCTCCGGATACTCCACATAACCAAGAAGGATGCTGGCGGTATTGGCATGTGTCCACACCAGTATTTGGCACATACCTGGACACATGGGGTTTCTCATTAAGGGCATTGTTCAGCACGGTATATATTATAAAGACCGAACACCTTAGCGAATGTTCGGCGTCGCGAGTTTGGCCCTATATGCATCAGCTCCAAATCATGTCTTTGGTCAAATGTTGGGTTTGCCCGGCTCCCACGTTTTGGTACCTTACATTCTGTCATATCGGCTAAGGTAGCAATTGGAGAACTACTGCGATTGTGCCCTGGTTCATCCAGACGAGCACCTCAGTGGAGAAAGCCGAAAACTGACTGTCATGATATAGCGAGAGACTGATCAACCACTCGATGACTCAGCGGAATCTTCGGGATTCCTCCGCATTAACGAAGGGCCGTTTCTCGGTCATGTACATACGCGCCCCGTATTCGGACGAGCGCTGAAGTACCAGGGGCTATATAGTAGCCCCACTGTCAAACTCCTATGGCTAAGTGAAAGTGTTAAAGCAATATAGTCCGATTGCCTCGTTCGCTGCGCTATCACCTCCTTAATGGACCAAGACGTTGGATCAAGTGTAGATATGCATTTTTTGCGAACACCCCCGCATTATATGCGTGGGGGCGGAAGCCGACGACTGCGAACTTTCAGGTTATATACATATATACATAAACGGCCGCACAGGAGGCATCATAGTACTTTCGGGCAAAAATATAAATATAGCCTTGATAATTCAATAAAACATTGTGTTTACAATGGGAATACATGTCACTAGAACATAATATTCTTCGAGCACTGAGCCTCTATCGAACGAGCGCCTTCAAGGACCTCTTCAAAGTAGTGCTCGGCAGCCACTCGGCCTACGGCCGAACCCTGTGTCGCAACAGTGGTGGCCTCCATCTCCGCCCAGTATGTCTTGACACGGGCAAAGGCCATCCGCGCACCCTCTATGCACGCCGATCTCTTTACAGCATCGGTATGTGGCACAACACCAAGGAATTGTTGCACTAAAAAAAGTAGCTATTCGGCCTTGGCCCTCCCAGCCATGGGTGATCTACGACGGACTTCATGGCAAGTCTGGACAACCTATGGAGCTCGGCCCACTCGGCCATTTTCTCATTCAACAGCAGCGGATGGACTGGGGCATGAAACTGTGACCAGAACAGTTTTCCACTTCGTGATCTCTCTGATCCTTAAAGTACTCTGCCGCATCAGCAGCACTTGCAGCCAAATCCACATAGGCGTCCGCAAAACTCCATAGCCGGTCCAGAGGTGCGTACTTTGGATCTCCAAACTTAGTTCGCAGCAAGAAGGGATTCCCAGACAAGATATCTACAACTTGATTCAGCTCGTCCTTCGTCGCTCTAATTTTAGAGCGGGCTTCCTTGGCAGCCACTAGGGCCTTCTCCAGGTCCGTTGCCTTCGCCCGGTTTTCTTCTTCAAGAAGCTGGTGGCGGTCGGTGGCATCTTTTAGCTCTATAGCCATCTTGGCTATTTTTTCCTTGCTCTCGCAATGCGCGGCCTGTTCGGCCCTCAACTCTTCGGCCGCCTTTAGAGCGGCTGCATTGCTACTCCTTGCTTGCTCCTTGGCTCGGGCAAGCTCCGCCCAAAGGATCTCCACGGTGGAAGCTCCATCTGCAGTCACAACATATTAAAGATACTGGCATAATGCTCCTCTTACTATGTGTTGATCACCGAAAAAATAACTTACCCTGTGCCTCGTCAAGCCGCTTGTTAACAAGCACGATGTCGGCATCTGCCACATCGAGTTGCCGCTTTAGCTCGGCAGACCCATCAGTCCGGCTAGCCACCGGAGCTCCAGCCACCTGCACATCACGGCAGTCTAGTTATTACCTGAGACTATGATCCTCTGTTTGCCCCCATTTTTCGACGACAACCAGAGTCTCAGGGGCTACTATCTGCATAGGGCACACCTAACGGATGCGGTACTATAAAAAACATACACTATTTCACGTACCTCGAAGCCTTTCAGTAGACTCATAAAGGCTTCATGCAAACCGCTTTCAGTGGATGAAATCCTTTCAATTACCGTACCCATCAGCGTACGATGCGCTTCTGAGACGGCCACTTGCCCCAGAAGATCCTTCAGCGCATCCGACCGCATACTGTACGGACCCTTACTGCCGCTCTCTTTATGAGCTGGATACTGGGGATCCCGGGTAGCCAAAGGGTTATCCTCTGGCCTTGGCGGATCCGGAGATACC
This sequence comes from Triticum aestivum, assembly GCF_018294505.1. Taxonomy (NCBI): domain Eukaryota; kingdom Viridiplantae; phylum Streptophyta; class Magnoliopsida; order Poales; family Poaceae; genus Triticum; species Triticum aestivum. The sequence goes on along the minus strand of NC_057806.1, from coordinate 471,484,938 downwards.
CTTCGCGACGACACTTCAAGGTCGCCCGCTTCATGAGGCGGGGTGCTAGGGGGAGGCGTTTCACTCTCCATCATCTCCGGAAGAAGATCCCTTGAAGACGAACTCTGTCGAGATGGATTGCGATCCGGACTGCAATTTATAAGCACTGGTTATTGTCTTCAGAAGTAGGGTGGGATATTTCCACTATTAAGTACGCTTCGACTACTTACAGCTCGGTAGAGGGGTGATCCCTGCGCGGACATTGTGCAGTAAGAATACCCTCCGAGGCAGGACCCTCTGATGAAGATTTCTTCTCCCGTTTGGAAACCTTACTTTCCGGATCTTTGGAGGTAGTCCTCTTCCTTCCCCGGGGAGCAAGGATGTCAGATTCTTCCCTTTGGTTGTCCTCCCTCGCGGAGGCGCTCATTCCCTCAGCTGGAATGAGTAGCGAGTGAGGCCTGCTTTCGCCCTCTCTACTCCCCCCATCATCTTCCTTTGAGGACACTGGATAAGGTGCTGGCTCGAGCATCTTGTCCAGTATCGGATTGTCCAAGCCATCAGGAAGGGGGGCCGAACACCTGATCATCATCGCCTTTGTTATCCAGTCCTGGTCAAAGAGCGGCTCTTTAGAATGATGTCATGATAAATAAAAGGACAGCAGGTTCGGCATGGGATTACTTACTTGGGCAGCGGGGCGGTTGCAGCTCACACCCACATCCTCGGTGGTGTCCGGACACTCTATTTGTGGTCCGAAGAACGATTTGTACATCTCCTCGTGTGTCATGCCGAGGAAGTGATGAATAGCCCGCGGTCCTTCCGGGTTGAATTCCCACATGCGGAGGGGCCGGTGTTTGCAAGGCTGGACTCGATGGACTAGCATGACTTGCATTACCATAACCAGACTGAAATCTCTCTCAAAGAGATCTCGGATACGGCTTTGCAGTATTGGCACGTCCTTGGCTGGACCCCAGCTCGGCGCCCTACTGACCCATGACATTAGTTGTGGTGGGGGGCCCGAGCGAAAGGTGGGGGAAGCTACCCACTTGGCACTTCGGGGGGCTGTGACGTAGAACCACTCCCGCTGCCACAATTCAGACACCTCTGGGAAGGAACCCTCAGGCCATGGAGCGTCAACGGTTTTGCTTATTAAAGTGCCTCCGCACGCCGCGTGCTGCCCCTCGATCATCTTCGGCTTTACATCAAAGGTCTTGAGCCACAGACCGAAGTGAGGGGTAATGCGGAGGAAGGCCTCACATATGACAATAAATGACGAGATGTGAAGAAGGGAATCCGGGGCCAGATCGTGAAAATCTAGCCCATAATAGAACATAAGACCCCTAACGAAGGGATCCAGAGCGAGGCCTAGTCCTTGGACGAAGTGGGAGACGAACACGACGCTCTCGTTGGGTTTGGGAGTAGGGACGACCTGCCCTCGGGCAAGCAGCCGATGCAAAATTTTGGCGGTCAGATATCTGGCCTCCCTCAACTTCTTGATGTCCTCCTCTGTGACGGAGGAAGGCATCCACCGACCTTGAAGGTTGGATCCGGACATAGTTGAAGGCCCGAAGCACCTGACCTGAGCTTTGAGTGCTAGAACTCGAGGCGGGGGAAGGATTCGATTGAGCACGAGAGGGAAAAAAGAAAAAGCCTTGTCCCCTTTATAAAGAGGGTGAATACCAAGCGTCCTCCTCGTGGCCGTTTGGGATGTGCCTAAGATCTAGGAGTCCTACCAATAGGCACGGTCGGGTTACCCGCGTCTGTATTGATGAGAATTGTCACACCCTAGTTACTTCAAGCATTAGAGTGTGCATCATGTTTAATTTCCTCTTAAATTTGAAATGGGGAAGACAGAACCCCCAACACCCCCCTGGAAACAACTAGGGTTTACTAAAATTATTTTCAATAAACCTGAAATGCCCTTCTAAAAAGTTCACTCTCTTTGTCTTGGGTTAGAACCTCTGGCAAAATTGGTGCACAATTTTCTAGGTCAACAGAAGGTCATTGAATTAAATCATAAGTATTTGATTTTGAGCATTTAAATGCTATAAAATAATTTAAATGCTCAAATAATTCTGGAAATAAATGTTTGCTGTTGGAAATATTCTAAACAGAGCCCACAATTATTTTCAGGATTTTTGGAAACGTTTTAGTATTTTTAATAAAGCCCAACAGTTGCAGAAAAAATAGAAAACAGAAACAAATCAAAAAAAGAGAGGGAAACCACCTGGGCCTCACCTGTGCTGGTCCAGCCCACCTGGCTCGTCCTAGCCGACTGGCCATGCCAGTCGTCCTCCTCCTCCCACCAGGAGGACAAGGAGCGCGTGGCCGGCGCGCGCGGCCACACGCCGGCCACCTCCTGCTTCTGCCAACGCCCTGGAGACGTCCAGGGGTGCCACACCGACCCCCACGTCCCCCTCTCTTCCTCCCTCACTCTCCCCCTCGTCTCCCTCACCCTCTCTCGCGATGGCCGAGCGTGATCCTCGCCGCCGTTCGCCATAGTCGTCACCAGAGCCACCCCCTCGCCCCTCCGACAAGCCCGTTAGCTCCGTGCTGCCGTCCTCGACCTCCTCATTGACTCACGCGACGCCGGACGCCTCCAAGCGCCTCCCCGATGCCTTCTTCTTCCTCGGTCCGCCGAGATCGCCAGCAACGCCCCGACGACGTCCGACCTTCCCCGAGGCCGCTGAGACGCGCTCTGCAACCGCCGTGAGCTCCTCTATCGATCCTCCCTCTTCCCTGCTTCGTTTGCTCGCCGTAGACGCTGCCCCCTTTCTCACTGTAGCACGCCGCCGTGCGAGCTCGACGCCGGCGTCACTCCGGTGGCCATTTGGTCAAGCGCGGGTGCCTAACGCACTCACCGCACCTCGTAGCACCTCGCTAAACTGTCCGTTTCCCCCCTAGCTTGCTGCAGCAGCAAAACCACCAACGACCGAGCTCCGGTCACCGCCACGAGCTCGATTCCGGCGAGTTCGCTCCACCCCAGCTCCTCCCACTTGCCCCACTAGATGCGCGCGAGCCCCAGCTACGCGTAGGACCAAACCGCGGTCGATTTGGTCGCCTGTGGGCGATTTCCGAAGCCCTCCGCCGTCTCAGCCTTGCCGGCGACTCAACACCGGCGGGATTAACCCCACTGACCAGGGGTTTGACCCCGGTTTGACTCCGCCTGAGACACTGATAGGTGGGGCCGGCTCCTAACTAATTTAGATTAGTTTAAATTAGAGTTAATCACTCTGTTAGAGGTTAATGACGTCGTTAACTAACCCTCTCTCACTGACATGTGGGCCCAGAGCCTAACTAACCCAGTTTAGTGCTAACTAAACACTAACCAACTCCGTTAGTTAGCTGAGAGACTGACAGAAGGGGCCCACCAGTCAGGTTTGACCTAGGCTGGCGCCTTTGACCCGCTGACGTCACAGTGACGCAGTGCTGACGCATTAATTCAATTACTGGATTTATTCTTTAATAGAAAATTCCAGAAAATAGTCAAAACTTCTAAAAATCATAGAAAATCAACCATAGCTCCAAATGCAAAGATTTATATATGAAAAATGATCAGAAAAATTCAATCTATCCATCTGTAATGGTTTCATGCATGACAAAACAAGTTAACCTTGCTGTTTAAGCAGAATAAGGTAATGCACTAATAAAGCCATGTTTAATGAGCTAATAATTGAATCTTTGATTCAAATGAGTTCATCCCCTTATGTTTTAGCTTGCATTAGGCCAAGACACTTTCATCTTGCCATGTCATAGCATGCATCATATTGTTGCATATTGCCATGTGTTGATTATGTTCGGTGTGTCTTTCGTGGTAGGTTCTGCCTCCGAGGATAACCCCGAGTATCCGTCTGAAGGGCAGTACCCTACTACCACTACAACAGGCAAGCAACCCATTGATCATCGCGATACAAACCCATGTTCTCGCTTCTGCTCTTGTTTACTGCATTAAGACAACGCGATTCAAACTGCTGTGTGCTACGGTAGCTGAACCCTTATCCTCTGCATGACCTGTCATTGCCACAGTAATTAGATGAAACCCACTAGCATGTGTAGGAGTTGATTGAGCCATGTATGTGATTCCTACCTTGCTATGCCTGCTATGCTTAGAGTTGTGTCAGGTCTGGTTCATCTGGGTGATGGGCTAGAGTGATATGTTTATGTCGGTAATATGAGGGATGTGTTGAACATGTTTTGGTAAAGGTATCGATGAGAGGCCATGTAGGAGTACATGGTGGGTTGTTTCATTGAGGCCGTCCATAAGAACTGAGATCTGTATGTGTGATTTAAGATGCAGTTACTACCGTACATTGGGCCCGAAACCAATGGACCCTCTCGGCTTCTTAATCACCCTAGTACTCTGTCCAGGAGTTGCAAATAGTTTCTGGTGTTTGTAGGTTATGTGTTGGCGGCCGTGCGTAGCGCTGACCCTAGGGGTGGGCTATGTTGCGGTAGATACACCGTGGCCGGGTATGCCGGGCGCCCGTTTGGCGTCTCGGGACCCTGTTCACATCGTTCGGGGCCGTATGTGGAAACCTCGGCCGGACTCCCTGCGGATGGAACCTGGATAGGCGATAAACCTGGACTAGAGACTTAAGTGTTTAGGTAGGCCGTGGCCGACACCCTCGCTGGGCTTCCGCTTGAAGGTTGCCGAGTACATGTCGTGTAAACGGCGGTAAGTGGTGAAAGCGTGTATGAAGAAGTACACCCCTGCAGGGTATAAAACTATTCGAATAGCCGCGTCCGCGGTAAAGGACTACTTGGTTGCCTATACAGTTCATAGACAAGTTAAATGGATACTATTAAAAGTCTCAAGATAAGTGTGAGTACCGAGGATGGCCCTCTCGTAGGATAACGAGGGAGGATCCCCGGTGGAGTATTGTGTTGGTGAGTAGTGGACTCGTGTGCGAAAACTATTTTACTAGTGGAGTTTCGTAGGATAGCTTAGCCAAGAGTCAAAGCTGGCTTGCTGCAATAACCCCACCACCTTCTTGAGAATGAGCATGTATATTAGGTTCTGATGTAAGACTTGCTGAGTACCTTGTACTCATGTTTGCTTATTTATTGTTTTCAGACGACAACACCGCCCCCTCCGATGGGTTTTATGTAGACCTTGATGTCGACGAGTGACTAGCCACCCAGGTGGTGATCCCGGCCATGGAGGGCCCTATGTAGATAGACAGGCTTCGAGAAGCCTTCTTTCTTTCTAGAGTCTGTACTCAGACTAGTTGCTTCCGCATGTGCTTGTATGATTGTATGACTTGAGTGTCGGGTCATGTGACCCCTATCTGTATGAACATGATATGTATGGCTCCCTGGAGCCTTTAAATAAAGTACTTGAGTTGTAGAGTTTTGTTGTGATGCCATGTTGTATGTACTCATATCGGGCATATTGTGTGTATGATTGAAATGCTTGGTATGAGTGGGATCCGACAACCTAGTTGTTTATCCTTGGCAGCCTTTCTTATGGGGAAATGTAGTCTAGTGTTCCTCGAGCCATAGTAGTCCGCTACAGCCCGGTTCACCGGAGTCCTGCTAGCCCAGCACTACTGCTCAGGACACTTGACTGGCCGGCATGTGTTTCACTTCGTTCCTATGTCTGTCCCTTCGGGGAAATGTCACGCGGTGATATCCGGAGTCCTACCTAGCCTGCTACAGCCCGGGTTTCCCCGGAGTCCTGTTAGCCCAGTGCTACAGCCCGAAATCACTCGATGATGACCGACATGTGATTCATGTATGCCTGTCTCCATAGGTCTGTGCCGCTTTGGGTTCACGACTAGCCATGTCGGCCCGGGTTCTCTGTCATATGGATGCTAGCGACACTATCATATACGTGAGCCAAAAGGCGCAAACGGTCTCGGGCCATGGTAAGGCGACACCCGTGGAATACCGTGCGTGAGGCCGCAAAGTGATATGAGGTGTTACTGGCTAGATCGATGTGACTTGGAATCGGGGTCCTGACAGTGTTGGTATCAGAGCAGGACTGCCTGTAGGTTCGTTGAGCCAAACTGGTCGATGTCGAGTCTAGAAATGCTTTAGTTATATGTAGGGGAATTGATTGTGGGAGGGAACATAAGGCTCTTTTACTCCTTTACCCTATGCCCTCTGATCTGAGTCATTCTCTTCTCATTCAACGTGGGTTAAGGACTAGGCTCTCTCCTTCTATCAGGTTCACGTGTTACTAATCCGTAGTAGCTTATAGGATTGTTGTTACAAGCCTCAGTACAGTTTCTACTACTTTTAGTATGTTGCTAATTGGATCAGAACCTTGATATGATGTTGTTGAGTGGTATTGCAAACTGTTGTGGATGTCTCAAATCTTTTTCTGAGCATTTACAGCTGTTATGTTGTCCAATTTTCCCTAGGAATTCTAATGTCTTTGCATTGTGGTTGTGCTTTCAGAATGGCCAACCGTGCTCAAAACCAAGTGGTTCGCCTGACCCGGTGCCTCGACGTGCCCGGTCATACTGCTATGTTAGTCCGGGTAATGATCGAGACGGGTTACCGTTGGTATCCCGAATACACCGTCGAAGAGCAATTCCGAGACTTTAATCAAAGCCAATATTTTTGCACCGTCAGGATATTTCCTTCTTATCCTGGATCTACCGAGCCCCTTCACTGTTCCTATGGACTCGGGGTTACTGTTGAGATGGCTGTGCAGGATGCTGCCTATTCCATGATGACCATCATGCGAGTCCGGACTGGCCTGCTTCGGAACACCGACTTCCGTTACATGCCAGCTTCACTTCCGGGAGCGCAAGGGTATCTTCAGGCTATCTATGCTGACTCCACTCAGGAGGACTCATTAACTCGTACCACTGCCGAGATGCTCGAAGATAAGGACCGAGAGAATCGGGCCTTGAGGCTGGAGCTTTTCAATACCCGTGCTGATCATTGGGCCACATTGACTCGGTTTGCACCTGCGGTGCAAGCTGGATGTATGGATACAAGGGATCTGTATCCTGTGAGATCTGCTCTGCCAGACATGGTGGATTGGCGTGATGTGGGAGGCATCACCCCACCCCGTGGTCCCCGCAGGCCACCGTTTGTTGGTCCAAGACCTCATCCTAGTCCCTATGGTCCACAGGCTCCTCAGGACCGTCTGTTCCCGGATGGTCACGTTGAACTTCCAGGCTATGGAGGTGACTTCTATGAGGACTACTACGGAGCTGTCTGAGTTAGTAGTAGTATCACTAGTGTTGTAATAGTTGTATCTCCACTGTCCTGCATGACTTGTGGAATATGACTTGGTGTGTAATCAATTCCGGAGGTGTAGACAAATAATGTATAGGAGCTTGGAATGCCTCCGATGAGATGTAACGTCTTTCATCATAGTTGTACTGTAGCCTGGGCTTGTACTAAACTATGTATGATGTGTATGACCGTTGGTATATATATGGCAGTCTTATATTACCATGACATACGGATGAACATCTCTGCATTCCGTGTTATCCATTACATACTGCACTTCCTTGCTAAGTTTGAGCCATCCTTATCTAAACCATTGTCTTGTTTTCTCTTAGGATGGTCAACACCCGCAGCAACCCGGCTGCCTCGAAGCAGGGGGAAGCCAGTGCAGCTGGGGGTGAAAATCTGCCTCACCCGCCATCTCTGGCCGAAGTAATGCTGGAGGCGGAAAGAAACAAGCGTGAGACTAACCGCCTGCTAGAGCGGATTGAGTAGAACACTGCACGCCACCCGCAAAATGACTTGGTGTCAATCAATGACTTTATCAAGCTGTACCCACCAAAGTTTAACCATTCCGTCGAACCCCTCGACGCGGATGACTGGCTTCACAGCATTACCCACAAGCTACGTTCTGCCAACGTAGCCGAAGCCGACAAGGTTACTTACGCTGCCTACCACCTCGAAGGCCCTGCTAGCCACTGGTGGGAGAATTTTGAAGCTATCCGCCCGGTCGGCCAAATCACTACTTGGGCTGAATTCAGTGAGGCTTTCCGTGAGCATCACATTCCGAAAGGTCTCATGGATCGCAAGAGGGAGGAGTTCTGCAATTTCACCCAAGGAAGACTGACTGTGGATGCATATAGTCGTGAATTTGGGAATCTGGCACGCTATGCCCCTGAAGAGGTATCTACTGACGCTAAGAAGCAGGCAAGGTTCCGCAAGGGACTTAGCCCTGAGCTTCGCCGCGATCTTCGTCTGCACGAGTGCACCTCCTTTCAGAAGTTGGTCAATAAAGCCATCAGTGCTGAGACAGGCCAGACTGATTATGACGCTTCACGCAAGCACTCCCGTGATTTTGGCTCTTCATCCGGCTCTGGAGCTCAGAAGCGCCGGGTGTGGATCCCAAGCACGGCACTGCCACCCAGGTTCATCCCGAGGCCATCCTTTGAGGCGCCTCGTCCCAACCAGCAATTTGCACCGCCCAAGCCCTATGGTGGCCCCGCTGCTAATGCTGCTCCACGCGCCAATGTGGTGACATGCTTTAAGTGTGGAGAGCCGGGTCACTATAGTCGAGAGTGTCCCCAGAACAACAACCCCACTCAAACTGGAAAGTCCGTTGGCCGTGGTAAGCCCGCGGGAAAGACATTCTACGCCAAGCCGGTCACTACTGCCCGTGGCCATGTCAACTATGTTTCAGCCGAGGAGGCTCATGAGGATCCCAACGTCGTCCTTGGTACGCTCCTTGTTAACTGCCATCCGGCATCTGTTCTTTTCGATACTGGAGCATCTCATTCATTCATATTCGAGAACTATGCTCGATTGCATAACACGACATTCTGTGACATGCCCTTTACCATGGAAATTCAAACTCCAGGCTCTAGATGGCAAACTTCTAGAGTAAGCCATGGGAACGAAATTCTTGTCGATAGACTTGTCTTCCTTGCATCCTTAATAGCTCTCAAGTCCTCGGACATAAACATCATCTTGGGTATGGACTGGATGTCAGCTCATTATGCTAAGATTGATTGTGCCACTAGAACCGTTCAACTTACTCACCCATCGGGCAAGACAGTCAATGTCTTAACTCGAGTGGCCAAGCGCCAGCTTTACTCCTTAAATGCCAACCCCCTTCCAGACCTTGAGGATGTTCCGGTAGTCCGAGACTTTCCGGATGTCTTTCCAGAAGAACTGCCAGGTGTTCCACCTGACAGGGATGTCGAGTTTGTGATAGACCTTGTTCCAGGAACCGTTCCAATTTCTAGAAGACCCTACAAGATGGCACCCTTAGAACTAGCCGAGCTTAAGAACCAACTCGATGAGTCCTTGAAAAAGGGTTTCATCCGTCCTAGTTCCTCCCCTTGGGCTTGCCCCGTCCTCTTCGTCAAGAAGAAGGATGGAACGGATCGAATGGTTGTGGATTACCGACCTGTCAATTTGGTCACCATCAAGAACAAGTATCCGCTTCCTAGGATCAACGATCTGTATGATCAGCTCGCTGGATCCTCAGTCTTTTCCAAGATGGATTTGAGGTTGGGCTACCATCAAATCAAAATCAGAAACGGGGACATTCCCAAAACGGCCTTTGTTACTCGTTATGGCCAATACGAGTACACCGTTATGTCCTTCGGTTTAACCAATGCCCCAGCCACCTTCTCCCGGTTAATGAACTCGGTTTTCATGGAGTACTTGGATAAATTCGTCGTAGTATACCTCGATGACATACTCATCTACTCCAAGAATGAAGAGGAACATGCCGAACATCTAAGGCTGGTATTGATGAAACTTCGAGAGCATCGCCTTTATGCCAAATTCTCCAAGTGTGAATTTTGGTTGCCAGAAGTGACCTATCTAGGCCATGTAATCTCTGGTAAGGGTATTGCTGTCAATCCCGAGCGAGTTCAAGCCGTCCTTGATTGGACTCCACCTGAGACGGTCAAGCAAGTTCGGAGCTTCCTTGGCTTAGCGAGCTATTGCCGCCGCTTCGTCGAGAATTTCTCCAAGGTTGCTAAACCTCTAACTGAACTCCTCAAGAAAGATAAAAAGTTCGAGTGGACTCCACAGTGCGAGTTCAGCTTTCAGGAACTGAAAAGACGCCTGACATCTGCTCCCGTACTGGTACCACCAGATTTCTCCAAGGACTTTATTATCTATTGCGACGCCTCGCGACAAGGACTAGGTTGCATACTCATGCAAGATCGTCAGGTAATTGCCTATGCTTCACGGCAATTACATCCACATGAGGAAAATTATCCCACACATGATCTTGAGCTTGCAGCTATAGTTCATGCACTTAAAACTTGGCGACATTACCTTCTCGGTAATTGTTGCGAGATCTTCACCGATCACCAAAGTTTGAAATATATCTTCACCCAACCAGATTTGAATCTCAGGCAAAGACGTTGGGTCGAGTTGATCTTGGATTACGACTTAGGAATAACTTACACCCCGGGCAAAGCCAATGTCATGGCTGACGCGCTAAGCCGTAAGTCCTATTGTAACAACCTGATGTTACAACAAAGTCAACCACTTCTCCATGAGGAATTTCGTAAGCTTAATCTTCACATTGTTCCTCAAGGATTCCTATCTACCCTGGTGGCGAAACCTACCCTTATGGATCAGATCATCAAGGCATAGAAGGTAGATCCGGGAATCTCCCGTATTAACAGAAACATTAAGAAAGGAGTCGCGAATTGTTTCTCCATTGATGATCAAGGTGTCGTATACTTTGGAAATCGCCTAGTGGTTCCAAAGGCACAAAACCTGAGGCCGCTGATCCTTAAGGAAGCTCATGAATCCCCTCTCACCATTCATCCCGGTAGTACTAAAATGTATCAAGACCTACGCCAGAGGTTTTGGTGGACTAGGATGAAGAGAGAAATCGCTCAATACATTGCTAATTGCGACGTTTGTCGTCGTGTTAAGGCAGAGCATCAACGGCCTGCTGGCACCCTTCAACCTTTGGCTATTCCTGAGTGGAAATGGGATAAAATCAGTATGGATTTCATCACTGGGTTTCCCAGGACCAAGAGAGGGAATAATGCCATCTTCGTCGTGATCGACCGTCTTTCCAAGGTAGCCCATTTCCTACTTGTTTGTGAGAGTATCACCGCTAGCCAGCTAGCCGATTTATACATCTCCCGAATAGTGTCTCTTCATGGTGTTCCATTGGAAATTAACTCAGACCGTGGGAGTCTCTTCACCTCTCGATTTTGGGAAAGTTTCCAAAATGCTATGGGAACTCGTCTCTCTTTTAGTACCGCCTTCCATCCTCAATCAAGTGGTCAAGTAGAGCGAGTCAATCAAATTTTGGAAGATATGCTCCGAGCTTCTGTCATCTCGTTCGGAATGAGTTGGGAGAAATGCCTTCCATTCGCGGAGTTTGCTTATAACAATAGTTATCAAGCTAGCTTAGGCAAGGCTCCTTTCGGAGTTCTCTATGGACGAAAATGTCGAACGCCTCTTAACTGGTCAGAAACCGGGGAAAGACAACTCTTTGGCCCGGATATGATTCAGGAAGCAGAGGAGCAGGTTCGCGTTATTCGTGAGAAATTGAAAACAGCCCAATCTCGTCAAAAGAGTCAATATGATCGTAAACATAAGCTTATGACTTATGAAGTTGACGAGAAGGCTTACCTTCGGGTTACCCCGTTAAAGGGAACCCATCGTTTCGGTATCAAAGGCAAATTGGCTCCTCGTTACATTGGACCCTTTCGCATTCTTGCCAAACGAGGAGAAGTTGCCTACCAATTGGAACTACCTTTGCATCTTTCCAGAGTTCACGATGTCTTCCACGTTTCACAACTCAGGCATTGCTTCACGGATCCTATCCGTGGAGTGGACCACGAAACGCTTGATCTACAAGATAACCTCTCCTATCGAGAATATCCCGTTCGTATCCTTGATCAAGCTGAGCGTACCACTCGACATCGTAATATCAAGTAACTCAAGGTTCAATGGTCACACCATTCCGAGAAAGAAGCCACTTGGGAAAGGGAGGATCATCTTCGACTCAAGTACCCCGCCTTCTTCCTGGAGGATCTTAAATCTCGGGACGAGATTCTTTTGAGTGGGGGTGAGTTGTCACATCCTAGTTAGTTGAAGCATTAGAGTGTGCATCATGTTTAATTCACTCTTAAATTTGAAATGGGGAAGACAGAACCCCCAACAACCCCCCCTGGAAACAACTAGGGTTTACTAAAATTATTTTCAATGAACCTGAAATGACCTTCTAAAAAGTTCACTCTCTTTGTCTTGGGTTAGAACCTCTGGCAAAATTGGTGCACAATTTTCTAGGTCAACAGAAGGTCATTGAATTAAATCATAAGTATTTGATTTGGGGCATTTAAATACTATAAAATAATTTAAATGCTCAAATAATTCTGGAAATAAATGTTTGCTGTTGGAAATATTCTAAACAGAGCCCACAATTATTTTCAGGATTTTTGGAAACGTTTTAGTATTTTTAATAAAGCCCAACAGTTGCAGAAAAAAATAGAAAACAGAAACAAATCAAAAAAAGAGAGAGGGAAACCACCTGGGCCTCACCTGTGCTGGTCCAGCCCACCTGGCTCGGCCCAGCCGACTGGCCATGCCAATCGTCCTCCTCCTCCCGCCCGGAGGACGAGGAGCGCGTGGCCGGCGCCCGCGGCCACACGCCGGCCGCCTCCTGCTTCTGCCGACGCCCTGGAGACGTCCAGGGGTGCCACGCCGACCCCCACGTCCCCCTCTCTTCCTCCCTCACTCTTCCCCTCATCTCCCTCACCCTCTCCCGCGATGGCCGAGCGCGATCCTCGCCTCCGTTCGCCGTAGTCGTCACCAGAGCCACCCCCTCGCCCCTCCGACAAGCCCGTTAGCTCCGTGCTGCCGTCCTCGACATCCTCATCGACTCATGCGACGCCGGACGCCTCCAAGCGCCTCCCCGATGCCTTCTTCTTCCTCGGTCCGCCGAGATCGCCGGCAATGCCCCGACGACGTCCGACCTTCCCCGAGGCCGCTGAGACGCGCTCTGCAACCGCCGTGAGCTCCTCTATCGATCCCCCCTCTTCCCTGCTTCGTTTGCTCGCCGTAGACGCCGCCCCCTTTCTCACCGTAGCACGCCGCCGTGCGAGCTCGACGCCAGCGTCACTCCAGTGGCCATTTGGTCAAGCGCGGGTGCCTAACGCACTCACCGCACCTCATAGCGCCTCGCTAAAACGTCCGTTTCCCCCCTAGCTTGCTGCAGCAGCAAAACCACCAACGGCCGAGCTCCGGTCACCGCCACGAGCTCGATTCCGGCGAGTTCGCTCCACCCCAGCTCCTCCCACTTGCCCCACTAGATGCGCGCGAGCCCCAGCTCCGTGTAGGACCAAACCGCGGTCGATTTGGTCGCCTGTGGGCGATTTCCGAAGCCCTCCGCCGTCTCAGCCTCGCCGGCGACTCAACGCCGGCGGGATTAACCCCGCTGACCAGGGGTTTGACCCCAGTTTGACTCCGCCTGAGACACTGATAGGTGGGGCCGGCTCCTAACTAATTTAGATTAGTTTAAATTAGAGTTAATCACTCTGTTAGAGGTTAATGACGTCGTTAACTAACCCTCTCTCACTGACATGTGGGCCCAGAGCCTAACTAACCCAGTTTAGTGCTAACTAAACACTAACCAACTCGGTTAGTTAGCTGAGAGACTGACAGAAGGGGCCCACCAGTCAGGTTTGACCTGGGCTGGCGCCTTTGACCCGCTGACGTCACAGTGACGCAGTGCTGACGCATTAATTCAATTACTGGATTTATTCTTTAATAGAAAATTCCAGAAAATAGTCAAAACTTCTAAAAATCATAGAAAATCAACCATAGCTCCAAATGCAAAGATTTATATATGAAAAATGATCAGAAAAATTCAATCTATCCATCTGTAATGGTTTCATGCATGACAAAACAAGTTAACCTTGCTGTTTAAGCAGAATAAGGTAATGCACTAATAAGGCCATGTTTAATGAGCTAATATTTGAATCTTTGATTCAAATGAGTTCATCCCCTTCTGTTTTAGCTTGCATTAGGCCAAGACACTTTCATCTTGCCATGTCATAGCATGCATCATATTGTTGCATATTGCCATGTGTTGATTATGTTCGGTGTGTCTTTCGTGGTAGGTTCTGCCTCCGAGGATAACCCCGAGTATCCGTCTGAAGGGCAGTACCCTACTACCACTACAACAGGCAAGCAACCCATTGATCATCCCGATACAACCCATGTTCTCGCTTCTGCTCTTGTTTACTGCATTAAGACAACGCGATTCAAACTGCTGTGTGCTACGGTAGTTGAACCCTTATCCTCTGCATGACCTGTCATTGCCACAGTAATTAGATGAAACCCACTAGCATGTGTAGGAGTTGATTGAGCCATGTATGTGATTCCTACCTTGCTATGCCTGCTATGCTTAGAGTTGTGTCAGGTCTGGTTCATCTGGGTGATGGGCTAGAGTGATATGTTTATGTCGGTAATATGAGGGATGTGTTGAACATGTTTTGGTAAAGGTATCGATGAGAGGCCATGTAGGAGTACATGGTGGGTTGTTTCATTGAGGCTGTCCATAAGAACTGAGATATGTATGTGTGATTTAAGATGCAGCTACTACCGTACATTGGGCCCGAAACCAATGGACCCTCTCGGCTTCTTAATCACCCTAGTACTCTGTCCAGGAGTTGCAAATAGTTTCTAGTGTTTGTAGGTTATGTGTTGGCGGCCGTGCGTAGCGCTGACCCTAGGGGTGGGCTATGTTGCGGTAGATACACCATGGCCGGGTATGCCGGGCGCCCGTTTGGCGTCTCGGGACCCTGTTCACATTGTTCGGGGCCGTATGTGGAAACCTCGGCCGGACTCCCTGCGGATGGAACCTGGATAGGCGACAAACCTAGACTAGAGACTTAAGTGTTTAGGTAGGCCGTGGCCGACACCCTCGCTGGGCTTCCGCTTGAAGGTTGCCGAGTACATGTCGCGTAAACGGCGGTAAGTGGTGAAAGCGTGTATGAAGAAGTACACCCCTGCAGGGTATAAAACTATTCGAATAGCCGCGTCCGCGGTAAAGGACTACTTGGTTGCCTATACAGTTCATAGACAAGTTAAATGGATACTATTAAAAGTCTCAAGATAAGTGTGAGTACCGAGGATGGCCCTCTCGTAGGATAACGAGGGAGGATCCCCGGTGGAGTATTGTGTTGGTGAGTATTGGACTCGTGTGCGAAAACTATTTTACTAGTGGAGTTTCATAGGATAGTTTAGCCAAGAGTCAAAGCTGGCTTGCTGCAATAACCCCACCACCTTCTTGAGAATGAGCATGTATATTAGGTTCTGATGTAAGACTTGCTGAGTACCTTGTACTCATGTTTGCTTATTTATTGTTTTCAACGACAACACCGCCCCCTCCGATGGGTTTTATGTAGACCTTGATGTCGACGAGTGACTAGCCACCCAGGTGGTGATCCCGGCCATGGAGGGCCCTATGTAGATAGACAGGCTTCAAGAAGCCTTCTTTCTTTCTAGAGTCTGTACTCAGACTAGTTGCTTCCGCATGTGCTTGTATGATTGTATTACTTGAGTGTCGGGTCATGTGACCCCTATCTGTATGAACATGATATGTATGGCTCCCTGGAGCCTTTAAATAAAGTACTTGAGTTGTAGAGTTTTGTTGTGATGCCATGTTGTATGTACTCATATCGGGCATATTGTGTGTATGATTGAAATGCTTGGTATGAGTGGGATCTGACAACCTAGTTGTTTATCCTTGGGAGCCTTTCTTATTGGGAAATGTAGTCTAGTGTTCCTCGAGCCATAGTAGTCCGCTACAGCCCGGTTCACCGGAGTCCTGCTAGCCCAGCACTACTGCTCAGGACACTTGACTGGCCGGCATGTGTTTCACTTCGTTCCTATGTCTGTTCCTTCGAGGAAATGTCACGCGGTGATATCTGGAGTCCTGCCTAGCCTGATACAGCCCGGGTTTCCCCGGAGTCCTGTTAGCCAAGTGCTACAGCCCGAAATCACTCGCTGATGACCGACATGCTCGATGTGATTCATGTATGCCTGTCTCCATAGGTCTGTACCGCTTTGGGTTCACGACTAGTCATGTCGGCCTGGGTTCTCTGTCATATGGATGCTAGCGACACTATCATATACGTGAGCCAAAAGGCGCAAATGGTCCCGGGCCATGGTAAGGAGACACCCGTGGAATACCGTGCATGAGGCTGCAAAGTGATATGAGGTGTTACCAGCTAGATCGATGTGACTTGGAATCGGGGTCCTGACAAAAATCCCGTGATAAGGGGACACAATCTCTGCTTTGACAAGACGTGTCAGGAAAACCGCCTCGCGTTATGCGCGGAGCTAGCTAAGATAAATGGTTCGAATAATGCCCGAGCCATGGCGTGATGTCATGCTGTCAAAACGTGTCAGCAGATTAGATTTGTCGAAATATTATTCTCTCTACAATAGTATGTGGAACTTATTTTGCAGGGCCGGACACTATCCTTGTATTCAAAACTCTTCCATGATGTATGCGGAGGAGGAACCCGCCTTGCAATGCCGAACACATCACTGCGCGCCGGACTCATCATCATTGAAGCCTGGTTCAGGGGCTATTGAGGGAGTCCTGGAGTAGGGGGTCTCCGGACAACCGGACTATATCCTTTGGCCGGACTGTTGGACTTTGAAGATACAAGATTGAAAACTGTGTCCCGTGTCCGGATGGGACTCTACTTGGCGTGGAAGGCAAGCTAGGTGAGGGAGTCCTGGATTAGGGGGTGCTCGGATAGCCGGACTATACCTTCAGCCGGACTCCTGGACTATGAAGATACAAGATTGAAGACTCCGTCCCGTGTCCGGAAGGGACTTTCCTTGGCGTGGAAGGCAAGCCTGGCGATACGGATATGAAGATCTCCTACCATTGTAACCGACTTTGTGTAACCCTAACCCTATCCGATGTCTATATAAACCGGAGGGTTTTAGTCCGTAGGACAACGTACACATCAAGAATCATAGCATAGGCTAGCTTCTAGGGTTTAGCCTCTTCGATCTCGTGGTAGATCTACTCTTGTACTACCCATATCATCAATATTAATCAAGCAGGACGTAGGCTTTTACCTCCATCAAGAGGGCTCGAACCTGGGTAAAACTTCGTGTCCCTTACCTCCTGTTACAATCCGGCCTAGACGCACAGTTCGGGACCCCCTACCCGAGATCCACCGGTTTTGACACCGGCATTGGTGCTTTCATTGAGAGTTCCTCTGTGTCGTCGCCGTCAGGCTCGATGGCTCCTACAATCATCGATAGCGATGCAGTCCAGGGTGAGACCTTCCTCCCCGGATAGATCTTCGTCTTCGGCGGCTTCGCACTACGGGCCAATTCGCTTGGCCGTCTGGAGTAGATCGAAAGCTACGCCCCAGGCCGTTAGGTCAGATTTGGAAGTTTGAACTACACGGCTAACATCCGGGGGGACTTGATCTTCGATAGATTCGATCCACTGCCGAGCGCGCCACACTGTCATGACGAGCATGATCTAGCTCTGCCGCCGAACATTGCCCTGCAGGCCGCACCCGCATCGGCTCTGACCCTTAATTCGGAGCCAACTGCGCCAATCGAGGATGGGCGGTTGGACACCACCTCGGGGGTTGCAACCCCAACGGCGATTGAGCCAAGCACCAGCCCCGTACTCTGCGAGGCTCGTGACTCCAAGGAGCCGTACTCCTCTCCGGACTCCGAACCCTCCGCGCCCCTACCGATCGAATCCGATTGGGCGCCGATCATGGAGTTCACTGCCGCGGACATCTTTCAGCACTCGCCTTTCGGCGATATCCTGAAGTCACTGAAGTCTCTCTCTTTATTAGGAGAGCCCTGGCCGGACTACGGTCAGCAAGGTTGGGGTACGGACGATGAAGAAATTCAAAGCCCACCCACCACCCACTTTGTAGCCACTGTCGACAACTTAACCGACATGCTCGACTTCGACTCCGAAGACATCGATGGTATGGACGCCGATGAAGGAGATGATGAAGAACCAGTGCCTACTAGGCCCTGGAAAGCCACCTCATTGTATGACATATACATGGTGGACTCCCCAAAAGAGGGAGATGGTGATGGAACAGCGAAGGATGACCCCTCCAAGAAACAGCCTAAGCGCCGGCGTCAGCGGCGCCGCTCAAAATCCCGCCAAAACAAACAAGGTGATTCCAGAACGGGAGATAATAATACTCTGGAAAGCGCCAAAGAAAACCCCCTCCAGCAAGATTTAGCACAGGAGGATGGAGAAACCAGCCCTCATGAAAGAGCGGCAAACAGAGAGGTCGAGGACGATAATTATATGCCTCCCTCCGAAGACGAGGCAAGCCTCGACGATGACGAATTCGTCGTGCCAGAGGATCCTGTCGAGCAAAAGCGTTTTCAACGCAGGCTTATGGCCACGGCAAGAAGCCTCAAGAAAAAACAGCAACAACTTAGAGCTGATCAAGATTTGCTAGTCGACAGATGGACTGAAGTCCTTGCGGCTGAAGAGCATATACTCGAACGCCCCTCCAAGAGCTACCCAAAGCATAGGTTGCTACCCCGATTAGAGGAGGAAGCATTTGATGCGGCCGACCGGCCACCTCGTGGTCGCGACACAGAGGCCTCTCGGCCCTCCACTCAAGCTGCACCCCGTACCAAGGCACGGGAATATGCGCCGGACTTACGAGACATGTTGGAGGACAAGGCAAGGCAAACAAGATCGATCTACGGATCGCGTGGGCGCCCCACGGCTCGAGACGGTAACCGTCACGCCAGCCACAAATTAGGCGGGGCTGAACACAGTAGACAAGGCTCATTGGAGCTACGTCATGATATAGCCCAGTACAGAGGCGCCGCACACCCACTCTGCTTTACAGACAAAATAATGGATCATCAAATCCCCGAGGGTTTCAAGCCCATAAACATCGAATCATATGATGGCACAACAGATCCTGTGGTATGGATTGAGGATTATCTCCTTCATATCCACATGGCCCGCGGCGATGATTTCCACGCCATCAAATACCTCCCGCTCAAGCTTAAAGGACCAGCTCGGCATTGGCTTAACAGCTTGCCAACAGGATCAATCAGTTGCTGGGAGGACCTGGAAGCCGCATTCCTCGACAATTTCCAGGGTACTTATGTGCGACCACCAGATGCCGATGACCTAAGTCACATAATTCAGTAGCCAGAGGAATCAGCCAGGCAATTCTGGAAACGGTTCCTAACAAGGAAAAATCAAATAGTCGACTGTCCGAACACTGAGGCCCTAGCAGCCTTCAAGCACAATATCCGTGACGAGTGGCTGGCCCGGCACCTTGGACAGGAAAAACCGAAATCTATGGCAGCACTCACGACACTCATGACCCGCTTTTGCGTGGGAGAAGGCAGCTGGCTTGCTCGTAGCAACAATATGACCAAGAACCCTGGTAATTCGGACACCAGGGACAGTAGTGGAAGGTCGCGTCGCAACAAGCAGAAGCGCCGCATTAACGGCGACAATGCTAAGGATACGGCAGTTAATGCCGGATTCAGAGGCTCCAAATCCAGTTAGCGGAAAAAGCCATTCAAAAGGAATCCTAGGGGCCCGTCTAGTTTGGACCGAATACTCGACCGCTCGTGCCAGATACATGGCACCCCCGAAAAGCCAGCCAATCACACCAACATGGATTGTTGGGTGTTCAAGTTGGCAGGCAAGTTAAACGCCAAAAATGAAGACAAGGGGCTGCATAGCGATGACGACGAGGAGCCCCGGCCGCCGAACAACAGTGGACAGAAGGGTTTTCCCCCACAAGTGCGGACAGTGAACATGATATATGCAACCCACGTCCCCGAAAGGGAGCGGAAGTGCGCGTTAAGGGACGTATACACGGTGGAGCCAGTCGCCCCAAAGTTCAACCCATGGTCCTCCTGCCCGATCACCTTTGATCGAAGGGACCATCCCACTAGCATCCGTCATGGCGGATTCGCCGCATTGGTCCTAGACCCAATCATTGACGGATTTCATCTCACTAGAGTCCTTATGGACGGCGGCAGCAGCCTGAACCTGCTTTACCAGGATACAGTGCAGAAAATGGGCATAGATCCCTCGAGGATTAAGCCCACCAAAACGACCTTTAAAGGCGTAATACCAGGTGTAGAGGCCAACTGTACAGGCTCAGTCACACTTGAAGTGGTCTTCGGATCTCCGAATAATTTTCAAAGCGAGGAGTTAATCTTCGACATAGTTCCGTTTCGCAGTGGTTATCACGCACTGCTCGGGCGAACCGCATTCGCTAAGTTCAATGCGGTACCGCACTACGCATACCTTAAGCTCAAGATGCCAGGCCCTCGAGGAGTAATTACGGTGAATGGAAACACTGAACGCTCCCTCCGAACGGAGGAGCACACGGTGGCCCTTGCAGCGGAAGTACAAAGTAGCCTCTCCAGGCAGTTCTCCAGTTCGGCCACTAAACGATTGGACACCGTCAGGCGCGCCCGGCATAACCTACAACAAGACTGCCTGGCATGATCCGAGAAGGCATAGCAATGCGGCCCCAACTCCAACCCTCGCAAAAAGGCGACGCCAGTACTTCGCGTCCATAACTATGCCCTAGAGATACCATGGGTACAGGGGGAGGGGCACCATCACGGCACGCCCAAAAATGCAGTTTAAACCGTACCAGGGGCTGCCGATTTTTTTTATTTTTCTCTTACTTTCAGGACTCCATCCTTTGGAAGGCATGTTCGGCAGTTCAATTGCCGCACAAACAATGCAAGAAACAGGGAAGCAGACAAGCCACACCGCAGTACGGAACTCCCAGGTGGTCTCTATCACGAGCAGTATTCCTGTTCCGCATATTATTCCGCAGCTTGCCCCTGGAACGGACATGTTAACTAGTCCAACCTTCCACTTATCGCATTATTTGTATCGTTCTGCTTTGATCGCAGCCCTTTTTAATAAACAATGCATAGCTTTCGTCTATTTTTGCATTACCTTTTTTCTTTTTATGTATGTTCCTTAACGACATGTTGCACCCGTACACGTTGGTACGGCCAAAATATGCCGGGGCTTTAGTACCCCTCAATATGGTGTGAGAAGTCCGAACACTTTAACAAGTGCAGCACCCCGAACTTATAGCATTATATGCATCGGCTCCGAATCATATCTTGGGTCAATAGTTGGGTTTGCCCGGCTCCTATGTTTTGGTGCCTTACGTTCCGCTATATCGGCTAAGGTAGCACTAGGAGAACCACTGCGATTGTGCCCCAGTTGAGCTGGGTCGAGCACCTCAGTGGAGAAAGCTAAAACTGACTGTCATGATGAAGCGAGAGCTAGTCGCTGTTCGAGAGGTTTTTCGAGTCCCTAAAGACTTATGCCGCTTAGGGCGAGGAGCCGGCTCTGTCCGGCCAAGGCGTGGATAGCGCCCCGAACTCGGTCTTCCGAATACCAGGGGCTTCGCCGAAATTTAAAATTATAGAATTCTATGGCTAAGTGAGGGTGTTCACGCATTATAGTCTGATTGCCTTGTTCATTGGGCTGAGCGCCTCCCTCGAAGGACCCAAACATGGGAAAAAGAGCGCTCAGGTTTATCCCGAACACCCCAGCACTAGCGGCACGGGGGCAGAAGCCGACGACTCGCCATCTCTCAGAATTGATAAACAGCCACACAGAAGGTAATATTTTAAATTCCAACAGCATTGCTTAGCGCATATAAACAAGTTTTCAGCGCACAGGACAAAACGAGCAAGTTTCACTCAAAATTACATCCTAGAACATTCATCCACCACAAGGCGGGCACCCTTCAGAACATCCTTATAGTAATTCTCGGGCTTGCGATGCTCTTTCCCCGGTGGTGGCCCGTCCTTCACCAGCTTCTCAGCATCCAGCTTGCCCTAGTGCACCTTAGCACGGGCAAGGGCCCTACAGGCACCTTCAATGCAGACGGAGCGCTTGATGACTTTGAGCCTTGGACAGGCCTCCACCAACCGCCGCACCAGCCCGAAATAGCTCCCAGGCAGAGCCCCTCCAGGCCACAGCCGAACAATGAGGCCCTTCATGGCCTGTTTGGCCACCTTGTGGAGCTCGAGCAGTTGCTTCAGCTGGTCGCTCAGGGGCACGGGGTGTCAGGCCTCAGCATACTAAGACCAGAACACCTTCTCTGTCGAGCTGCACTCCTCGGCTCGGTAGAATGCGGCGGCATCAAATACACTCCGGGGAAGATCTGCGAACGCTCTTGGAGAGCTCCGGATTCGGGTAAGTAACAAGTAACTCACGTTTATGTGTTTGCTTTGCATAAAGAATGCCTTACCCGCCGCTATCTTCTTCACCTCATCCAACTCCTGGAGGGTCTTCTGGGATTCGGCCTTGGCAGACTTGGCGTTTTCAATAGCCACCGCGAGCTCGGACGCTCGCGTCTTTGAGTCAAGCTCCAAACTCTCATGTTTTTCCATGAGCCTGGAGCTCTTGCCGCACCTTGCCAACCTCGGCCTCATACTTCTCCCGCTCAGTGCGCTCCGAGGCCGCCCTCTTCTCGGCCTCGACCAGCGCCTGCTTAAGGGTCGCCACTTCAGACGTGGCCCCTAAAATAGCCACGATAATCCTGTCATTCTTTGCAATTGCACCTTTTTATATATATTTACATGGTATTTCTTACCTTCATTGTCCTCGAGCTGCTTCTTGGCACGCACGAGCTCTTGCTCGGACCACTCGAGGTTCTGCTTTAGCGTGTCCACTTACGCAGTCAGTGCGGCGGACGCAAGCAGGGAAGCCTGCATATGCATATTGACTCATTTTTGTTAGACTCCTGCGAATTCTATTTGATCCTCTATTCGTCTTTTCTTCCCGAACGCCAAACAGAGCATCATGGGCTACTGCCTATGCGGTACTATTATTTACACATTCTTTACTTACCTCAAAGCCTGTCAAAAGGCTAGTACAAGCTTCAGTCAATCCGCTCTTGGCGGACTGAACCTTCTGGACCACCGCACTCATAATAGTGTGGTGCTCCTCGTCGATGGAGGCGCCTTGGAGCGCCTCCAACATATTGACCGGCGCCTCCGGTTGGACGGGGGCCGCCAGCACGGTGGACTTGCTCCTCTTGGAAGGAGGTCCCTCGCCGGACTCTGGAACCTTTGAAGGTTCCGGAGCGGTGTCCGGCCTAGAGCCGGACTTGGAGCCCTGAGGGGTTTCATCCCCTTTACTCCTGGAGTCCGGGAGGTTGCCTTGCGACGCCTCCAGGACCACCTCCTCCCGGCTTGGAACCTGTTGGGACAACACTTCGATGTTGTCCGTAGGGCAGGGGGAGGAAGCCGTCGGAAGCGAGTTCACATCCGATGAGTCCAGTGAGCCGCTCGACGACGCGTCAAGCCGGTCTTTGGGTGGGCTGCATAAACATATTCGACATAAGGGAAAGTTGTGCAATAAACGAATACTATGAATTACTCTGGTATCCGGATACTTACGATTTTGCCAGGGGCTTGGCCCTGGGCTGCCACTCCTCTCTGCCGTCGGCGTCGGTGGAGTAGTCCGGAGGAAGGGTTTTCCCCTTCTTGGACCCTCCGGCCTCCCCAGAGAGGGCGGCCTTCCTTTTCTTCTCTCCTCCCGCTGGAGGAGGATAGTTCTCCTCTTCTTCCTCCTCGTCTTCACGGGAGGAATGCGCCTCGGAACCATCGGATGATGGATCCGACACCTCCTGGTGCCGGGCACTCTTTCGAGTCCCCGCGGTCTTTTTTGCGGCCTTCTTCTGCGGCACCACATAGGGTGCCGGAACCAGCAGCTTTGCCAAGCGAGTGTCCGCTGGGCCTTCGGGCAAAGAAGCCGGACAATTGATCTGTCCGGACGTCACCTGCCAATCCCGTCAAAGGTAAGGGAGCTTAGATCCCGCCTAGAGTCAAACTATGAAAAACTGACACCCTGTAAAAGGAAAAACAGCTTACCGCAAGAGCGTGACGCTGCGCACTGAATCCGCGATCCTCGGTAGCAGATGCGGGAGCCTCGGCGCCTTTGAAAAGCACCTTCCAGGCATCTTTGTACGTCATGTCGAAGAGCCTGCTCGGAGTTTGGTGCCGCGCCGGGTCGAACTCCCACAGGTTGAAAGCCCGTCGTTGACACGGGAGGATCAGGCGGATGAGCATAACCTGGACTACGTTGACAAGTTTGAGCTTCTTGTCCGCCAGGGTTTGGATGCATGTTTGGAGTCCGGTCAGCTCTCCCTTTTTACCCCAAGACAGGCCCGTCTCCTTCCAAGAGGTGAGCCGCATAGGGGGTCCGGATCGGAACTCGGGGGGTGCGACCCATTCGGCGTCGCACGGCTCGGTGATGTAAAACCACCCCGATTGCCACCCCTTCAGGGTCTCCACAAAGGAGCCCTCGAGCCATAGGACATTGGCCATCTTGCCAACCATGGCGCCTCCGCACTCCACCTGGTTGCCGCGCACCACCTTCGGCTTGACGTTGAAAGTTTTGAGCCATAGGCCGAAATGGGGGCGGATGTAGAGGAAGGCCTCGCACACGACGATAAATGCCGAGATGTTGAGGACGAAGTTCGGGGCCAGATCGTGGAAATCCAGGCCGTAGTAGAACATGAGCCCCCAGACAAATGGGTGGAGAGGGAAGCCCAGTCCGTGGAGGAAATGGGGGAGGAACACCACCCTCTCATGTGGCCTAGGGGTGCGGATGAGCTGCCCCTTTTCGGGGAGCCGGTACGCGATGTCGTTAGACAGGTATCTGGCCTTCCTCAGCTTTTTGATATGTCCCTCCGTGACGGAGGAGACCATCCACTTGCCTCCCGCTCCGAACATGGCTGGAGAAGGTTGAGGTGGGGAGTGCGGACTTGGGCGCTGGAGCTCGAGTGCGCAAGAATGGATAGGCGAAGGAGGAAGAAGGCGTAGGTGAAAAGGTGGATCTTTATCCCCTTATATGGGTGGACGCAACTACATGTCCCCACTAGCCTGGTAAAACTCGCTTATCTCCAAGCGATGTAATCGATGGCGCGGTTGGGTTACCCACGCCCGTATTGATGAGAATCTCGGGATAAGGGGACACGATCTCTGCTTTAACAAGACGTGCCAAGGAAACCGCCTCGCATAACGCGCTGAGGTGGGATAATGAAATGACTCGGATAAAGGCTTGGCCGTGGTGTGACATGCTATGGAACACGTTAGCGGATTAGATTGGTGTAAATATTATTCTCTCTATGGCAATATGTGGAAACTTATTTTGCAGAGCCAGACACTATCTTCGTGTTCAAAACCTTCTATGAAGTACTTGGAGGAGGAACCCGCCTTGCAATGCCGAAGACAATCTGCACGCCAAACTCGTCATCATTGAAGCCTGGTTCAGGGGCTACTGAGGGAGTCCTGGATTAGGGGGTGTTCGGATAGCCGGACTATACCTTCAGCCGGACTCCTGGACTATGAAGATACAAGATTGAAGACTCCATCCCGTGTCCGGAAGGGACTTTCCTTGGCGTGGAAGGCAAGCTTGGCGATACGGATATGAAGATCTCCTACCATTGTAACTGACTTTGTGTAACCCTAACCCTATCCGGTGTCTATATAAACCGGAGGGTTTTAGTCCGTAGGACAACGTACATATCAACAATCATACCATAGGCTAGCTTCTAGGGTTTAGCCTCTTCGATCTCGTGGTAGATCTACTCTTGTACTACCCATATCATCAATATTAATCAAGCAGGACATAGGGTTTTACCTCCATGAGAGGGCCCGAACCTGGGTAAAACTTCGTGTCCCTTACCTCCTATTACCATCCGGCCTAGACGCACAGTTCGGGACCCCCTACCCGAGATCCGCCGGTTTTGACACCGACACTAGGCAATACGGATATGTATATCTTCTCCTTTGTAACCGACCTTGTGTAACCCTAGCCCCCTTCGGTGTCTCTATAAACCGGAGGGTTTTAGTCCGTAGGACAACAGACAATCATACCATAGGCTAGCTTCTAGGGTTTAGCCTCTCTGATCTCGTGGTAGATCAACTCTTGTACTACTCATATTATCAAGAACAATCAAGCAGGACATAGGGTATTACCTCCATCAAGAGGGCCTGAACCTGGGTAAACACCGTGTCCCCTGCCTCCTTTTACCATCCGCCTTAGACGCACAGTTCGGGACCCCCTACCCGAGATCCATCGATTTTGACACCGACAAACTCCTTCTCTAGAAAGGATCCATTCTTAGCAATGAATGTCTTTCCTTCGGATCTGTGATAGAAGGTGTACCCAAGTGTCTCCTTTGGGTATCCTATGAAGACACATTTCTCCAATTTGGGTTTGAGCTTATCAGGATGAAACTTTTTGACATAAGCATCATAACCCCAAACTTTAAGAAACAACAACTTTGGTTTCTTCCCAAACCACAGTTCATATGGTGTCGTCTCAATAGATTTAGATGGTGCCCTATTTAATGTGAATGCAGCTGTCTCTAATGCATAACCCCAAAACGATAGTGGTAAATCGGTAAGAGACATCATAGATTGCACCATATCTAATAAAGTACAGTTATGATGTTCAGACACACCATTACACTGTGGTGTTCCAAGTGGCGTGAGTTGCGAAACTATTCCGCATTGTTTCAAATGAAGACCAAACTCATAACTCAAATATTCTCCTCCATGATCAGATCGTAGAAACTTTATTTTCTTGTTACAATGATTTTCCACTTCACTCTGAAATTATTTGAACTTTTTAAATGTTTCGGATTTATGTTTCATCAAGAAGATATACCCATATCTTACTCAAATCATCAGTGAAGGTCAGAAAATAACGATACCTGCTGCGAGCCTCAACACTCATCGGACTGCATACGTCAGTATGCATTATTTCCAACAAGTCTGTTGCTCACTCCATTGTTCCGGAGAACGGAGTCTTAGTCATCTTGCCCATGAGGCATGGTTCGCAAGCATCAACTGATTCATAATCAAGTGATTCCAAAAGCTCATCAGCATGGATTTTCTTCATGTGCTTTACACCAATATGACCTAAACGGCAGTGCCACAAATAAGTTGCACTATCATTATTAACTTTGCATCTTTTGGCTTCAATATTATGAATATGTGTATCACTATGATCGAGATTCAATAAACCATTCACCTTGGGTGTATGACCATTGAAGGTTTTATTCATGTAAATAGAACAACAATTATTCTCTGACTTTAAATGAATAACCGTATTGCAATAAACATGATCAAATCATAGTCATGCTTAATGCAAACACCAAATAACATTTATTTAGGTTCAACACTAATCCCGAAAGTATAGGTAGTGTGCATGATGATCATATCAATCTTGGAACCACTTCCAACACACATTGTCACTTCACCCTTAACTAGTCTCTGTTCATTCTGCAACTCTTGTTTCGAGTTACTAATCTTAGCAACTGAACTAGTATCAAATACTCAGGGGTTGCTATAAACACTAGTAAAGTACACATCAATAACATGTATATCAAATATACCTTTGTTCACTTTGCCATCCTTCTTATCCGCCAAATACTTGGGGTAGTTCTGCTTCTAGTGACCAGTCCCTTTGCAGTAGAAGCACTTAGTCCGAGGCTTAGGTCTAGACTTGGGCTTCTTCACTTGAGCAGCAACTTGCTTGCCGTTCTTCTTGAAGTTCCCCTTCTTCCCTTTGACCTTTTCTTGAAACTAGTGGTCTTGTCAACCATCAACGCTTGATGCTTTTCTTGATTTCTACCTTCGTCAATTTCAGCATCACGAAGAGCTTGAGAATCGTTTCCATTATCCCTTGCATATTATAGTTCATCACGAAGTTCTAGTAACTTGGTGATAGTGACTAGAGAACTCTGTCAATCACTATCTTATCCGGAATATTAACTCCCACTTGATTCAAGTGATTATAGTACTTAGACATTCTGAGCACATGCTCACTAGCTGAGCTTTTCTCCTCCATCTCGTAGGAAAAGTGTTTGTCAAAGGTCTCATACCTTTCGGCATGGGCATGAGTCTGAAATACTAATTTCAACTCTTGGAACATCTCATATGCTCAGTTGCGTTCAAAACGTCTTTGAAGCCCTGATTCTAAGCCGTAAAGCATGGTGCACTAAACTATCAAGTAGTCATCATATCGAGCTTGCCAAACGTTCATAACGTCTGCATCTGCTCCTGCAATAGCTCTGTCACCTAGCGGTGCATCAAGGACATAATTCTTCTGTGCAGCAATGAGGATAATCCTCAGATCACGGATCCAATCCACATTAATGCTACTATCATCTTTCAATATAGTTTTCTCTAGGAACATATCATAAATAAAACGGGGAAGCTATACGCGAGCAATTGATCTACAACATAGATATGCAAATACTATCAGGACTAAGTTCATGATAAATTTAAGTACAATTAATCATATTACTTAAGAACTCCCACTCAGATAGACATCCCTCTAGTCATCTAAATGATCACGTGATCCAAATCAACTAAACCATGTCCGATCATCACGTGAGATGGAGTAGTTTTCAATGGTGAACATCACTATGTTGATCATATCTACTATATGATTCACGCTCAACCTTTTGGTCTCCAGTGTTCCGAGGCCATATCTGCATATCCTAGGCTCGTCAAGTTTAACCCGAGTATTCCGTGTGTGCAAAACTGGCTTGCACCCGTTGTATGTGAACATAGAGCTTATCACACCCGATCATCACGTGGTGTCTCGGCACGACGAACTGTCGCAACGGTGCATACTCAGGGAGAACACTTATACCTTGAAATTTAGTGAGAGATCATGTTATAATGCTACCGCCGAACTAAGCAAAATAAGATGCATAAAGGATAAACATCATATGCAATCAAAATATGTGACATGATATGGCCATGATCATTTTGCGCCTTTGATCTCCATCTCCAAAGTACCGTCATGATCTCTATCGTCACCGGCATGACACCATGATCTCCATCATCTTGATCTCTATCAACGTGTCGTCATATGGTCGTCTCGCCACTTTTGTAACTATTGTTATCGCATAGCGATAAAGTAAAGCAATTGTATGACGCTTGCATCTTATGCAATAAAGAGACAACCATAAGGCTTCAGCCAGTTGCCGATAACTTTAACAAAACGTGGTCATATCATACAACAATTTATATCTCATCACGTCTTGACCATATCACATCACAACATGCCGTGCAAAAACAAGTTAGACGTCGTCTACTTTGTTGTTGCAAGTTTTACGTGGTAGCTACGGGCTGAGCAAGAACCGTTCTTACCTACGCATCAAAAAGCACAATGTGGTATAGTGATTGCTTTTTGATCTTCAGAAAGAACCCTGTTCATTGAATCTGATTCAACTAAAGTTGGAGAAACAGACACCCACTAGCCACCTGTCTGCGAAGCACGTCGGTAGAACCAGTCTCGCGTAAGCATACGCGTAATGTCGGTCTGAGCCGCTTCATCCAACAATGCCGTTGAATCAAGAATCAACTAGTGATGGCAAGTGATATGTATATACCCACGCCCACAACTCCTTTGTGTTCTACTCGTGCATATAACATGTACGCATAAACCTGGCTCGGATGCCATTGTTGGGGAACATAGTAATTTCAAAAAAATTACTATGCACACGCAAGATCATGGTGATGCGTAGCAACGAGAGGGGACAGTGTCATCCACGTACCTTTGTAGACCGTAAGCGGAAGCGTTATGAGAACGCGGTTGATGTAGTCATACGTTTTCACGATCCGACCGATCCAAGTACCGAACGCATGGCACCTCCGAGTTCAGCACACGTTCAGCTCAGTGACGTCCCACGAACTCACGATCCAGCAGAGCTTCACAGGAGAGTTCCGTTAGCACGACGGCATGATGACGGTGATGATGATGCTACCGACGCAGGGCTTCGCCTAAGCACCGCTACGATATGACCAAGGTGGATTATGGTGGAGGGGGGCACCGCACATGGCTAAAAGATCAACTGATCAACTTGTGTGTCTTCTAGGGTGCCCCTCCCCACGTATATAAAGGAGGGAGGGGAGGCCGGCCGGCCTCTCTAGGCGCACCAAAGGGGGGAGGAATCCTCCTCCTAGTAGGAGTAGGATTCCACCTTTCCTAGTCCTACTAGGAGGGGAAGGAAGGAGAGGGGGAGGAGAAGGAAAGAGGGGGCGCAGCCCCTTCCCTAGTCCAATTCGTACTAAGCCCATGGGGTGTGCACGGCCAGCCCTCGTGGCTTCTCCTCTTTTTCCCTTAAAGCCCACTAAGGCCTCCCGTATTCCCGTAACTCCTCCCGTACTCCGAAAAATACCCGGATCACTCGAAACCTTTCTGATGTCCGAACATAGCCTTCCAATATATCGATCTTTACGGCTCGATCATTTAGAGACTCCTCGTCATGTCCCTGATCTCATCCGGGACTCCGAACAACATTCGGTACATCAAAACACATAAACTCATAATACCGATCGTCACCGAATGTTAAACGTGCGGACCCTACAGGTTCGAGAACTATGTAGACATGACCAAGACTCATTTCCGATCAATAACCAATAGCGGAACCTGGATGCTCATATTGGATCCTAAATATTCTACGAAGATCTTTATCGGTCAAATCGCATAACAACATATATTGTTCCCTTTGTCATCGGTATGTTACTTCCCCGAGATTCGATCGTCGGTATCTCAATACCTAGTTCAATCTCATTACCGGCAAGTCTCTTTACTCGTTCCGTAATGCATCATCACACAACTAACTCATTAGTCACATTGCTTGCAAGGCTTATAGTGATGTGCATTACCGAGACGGCCCAGAGATACCTCTCCGACAATCAGAGTGACAAATTCTAATCTCGATCTATGCCAACTCAACAAGTACCATCGGAGACACCTGTAGAGCACCTTTATAATCACCCAGTTACGTTGTGACGTTTGGTAGCACACAAAGTGTTCCTCGGTATTCGGGAGTTGCATAATCTCATAGTCAGAGGAACATGTGTAAGTCATGAAGAAAGCAGTAGCAACAAACTAAACGATCATTGTGCTAAGCTAACGGAATTGGTCAAGTCGATCACATCATTCTCTAATGATGTGCTCCCGTTAATCAAATGAAAACTCATGTCTATGGCTAGGAAACTTAACCATCTTTGATTCAACGAGCTAGTCAAGTAGAGGCATACTAGTGACACTCTGTTTGTCTATGTATTCACACATGTACTAAGTTTCTGGTTAATACAATTCTAGCATGAATAATAAACATTTATCATGATATAAGGAAATAAATAATAACTTTATTATTGCCTCTAGGGCATATTTCCTTCAGGTCGATCGTGAAGACGTACGACTACATCAACCGTGTTGTCATAACGCTTCCGCTTAATGGTCTACAAGGGTGCGTGGACAACACCCTCCCCTCTCGTTGCTATGCATCACCATGATCTTGCGTGTGCGTAGGAAATTTTGAAATTACTACGTTCCCCAACAGGTTGTGCCCCGTAGGTGCGCCCTGGTGGTTGTTCCCCCCTCGGGGCACCCCCCAGGTGCAGCTCTGCCCATTGGGTGTCTTTTGGTCCATAAAAATTCTCCAAAAAGTTTCACGGTGTTTGGACTCCGTTCGATATTGATTTCCTGCGATGTAAAAAATGAGCAAAAAAACAGCAACTGGCACTTGGCACTAGGTCAATAAGTTAGTCCCAAAAAATGATATAAAGTTGCTATAAAATTATTGTAAAACATCCAAGAATGATAATATAACAGCATGAATACTTCATAAATTATAGATACATTGGAGACGTATCAAGCCACCATACCTACCTACATGGCATTTTCATAGCCATTCCGAGCATATCGCCATGCACTACTGTCATATTACATTACATGATTAAAGACATGTTTTCATTTGCCTTGCATGATCATAGTATGGCTAGCTCGATATTATGGCTTGTCCGTTTTTTGATTTCTATGCTACGCCGGATCATTGCACATACTGGTATCCTGCCAGAGGCATTCATCATATATAGTTTCTCACATTCTTTTAGTTTAGATTTTTGATGACATTCAGTTGAAGTGAGTCATTGTAAAGTGTATTATTCATCATTGTATGGTGTTGCTCCTACCCAAAATAGAAAAAGAAAAGGAGAGAGAGAGAGACAAAATAAAGGATGCACTGCAGAGGTGCCACAAAAAATGAAGAAAGGAAATAAAGAAAAAGGTGATGAAGAGATAAGGAGAAACACCATTATCCTTTTTACTATACACTTGTGCTTCAAAGTAGCACCGCTTCATGCATAAAAAAGTAGTTCATGAGCTTCACATTTCATACTAGTGGGGAACCTACACTATATAACTTGGCTTCTGTATCCCGATGATGAGCATCCTCAAAAGCTCGAGTTCTTCATGAGCAAGCAAGTTGGATGCACCCCCACTTAGTCCATAGGAGAGCTTTCACATATTCATAGCTTTATGTGCATACTAGTTGCATGGTGATCACTACTCCTTGCATTAACATCTATCATAAGGCCTTCTCCATAGCCTAATGGTCAGTTGCGTTGATGCTAGACTATCTTTGCTTCTGAATTCTTGAAACCCCATTCATTATTCTATTTTCCCCATGAATTGCAAAGCATAGTCTTACGATCAGTGCTGCATAGGTAGTTGAGCAGTTGAATAACGCATACATACGAACTTGTTGTTGTACCTAGTATGCCTCGGGTTGGTGTTTTTGAAGCGGTCGCTAACACGTGATTTCTTTTGTCTTTGATAGTCATTGTTGTTTCCTTAACATTATATTGACCTTCTCTCTAAACCTTTGGCAATGGGAATTTGGTCTCCACAAAATATTTTCCTCTTTGTTGACCTCCATGGAAATGGAACTAAGGGCCGGGATGGCTTGTATTACTCTCTTGGTGGTTAACTTTTGCATGCTTGCACTATAAACACGGATATCACTTTTGGGGTTTGGTTCAATGTAAGTTTTACAGTTGGTAGCAATGAGCTTTGGTAGTCAACCTTCTTACTTGAGGACGAGCAAGGTTTAAGCGTGGGGAGGTTGATGGCTCTATATTTTACGCATTTTTAGAGCTCATTTGTTGCATGTTCTCTTCATATACTATGGCTCATTGAACCTGCTAATAGTTGTTCGTTATGCATGATTACTGTTTTTTACACTTATCATTGTGAGCATTGCACATTTATATTATAATTTGGTCTTTGTTAGTTTTCATTGTTTTCTTGTGTCCACATGTGTATTGGAGTAACCTAGGACCAAGCACGATGAAAGGACCAAGGACGGGTTCAATACGGAGGACTCATAGTACCAGACTTGGCCGTTTCGAAGAGTGAAAAAAAATCATTTTTTCAAAGTGCTCCATACCAAGATCCAATACCAGAAATGGATTGGCATCGTTCATACGAATCCAACGAGCTCAAGAACGTGAAATTCTGAGTTTGTATGAAGAAATGGCGGCCGATTTACCCAAGAGGGTCAGAGCAAAAGACGGCGTACCATACGACTGTGGCTGGTTGTATGGAAGGAAATCAAGCTCGAAAGTTGCCTCTCCATACGAAATTCTTCACCGATTTCGTCCCCGTTTGTTCCATGAGATCCTTGGACAATAAGGGAGTGTTTGGGAGAGGATAAGCTAGGTTCATCTAGAGCCCTTGGATGGAGGAGAGGGATCCACATCAACGAGGGAGACACGAGAAGGCCTCTACCCTAGCCGCCTCAGCCATCATCATCTACCACTACTCCTAGCAGCCGTTGGGAGGCTCTCCCCCTTAGGGGAGGCCTCTCCCTCCATAGCTCCATCACCACGCCACGCAGGACGAGAAGGCAGCGCCATCTCCATCGCCATCGTCAACTGGTGCCGGTCCTGGGCTAGGCCGTGCGCGCCAGAGACATCTCCCTCTCTGTCTCAATATTCACACTTGTAATTGGTAAGATTGAACGTGTTGATGACATCAATGAATCATTCCTCTTTGTGTCTATTCATCTATGTTTGAGTGATTGATCCGGTTCTAGGTTAAGGTATGATCTAGTATACAAAATTAGTCTCTGGGGCATGATCTAGTATTTACTCACATTTCACGTAATGTTGGGAGACATCCTTTTTTGTGATCTTCTGATCACCTGCACATATACTTGTATTAGTCCGCTGCCACTGAGATGCCCCTCTAGTACTAGTGAGACCGAAGCCTAGACATCGCCTTTTGCTCGATTCAACCCTACAATTACAAGCCCCCTTTTATTAACTTAGTTTATTTTCACGTTCTAACTTGCATTTTAGTAAAAACCCTTTTGTTCTCGCTTTCCTAGCAACCGATGGAATAAACTATTTCCAAACTACGGTTTGGGTGCGAACGCGCTACGCAGACAACGTAGTTGTGGGGTTGGTAGTGTCTTCCTATTTGCTTCCTGTGGGATTCAACATTTACTTATCACGAAATGCAATAGCCTTGTGCCCTTGTAGGTCATCAACGGGGTTGGCTGTTGTTGGTGGCTGCGATGGTCTGCTCTGGTGGTATGCGACTAGGGGTGGGCTCCGTAGTGTCGTGGTTGGGATGGATCTCAGCCATGAGTGGCTGGATCCTTGCGCCAGTGCAGCGAAGGTGGTGATGGGTGCCGGGAATCATGGCCTGGTAGACAGCACAAGGGAGGTTGTTGTGCGGCAGCGATGGTGATGGTTGTTGGCGGCGATTTGTGTGGGCACACGACCATCTCGGTTTGAACGAATAGCCAAATTTGATGCAACATTTTGGGCATGGAGAACTCCGGGTGAATGCCTTCCACCGACTTCAGCGATGACAACATCCTAGGGTGTCGTTCCCCTTGTTGGAGGCATCGTTGTGGAGCCCTTCACCTCCCTAGGCATTTGGACCTACAACTTTCCACGCGAAAACCTAAGCTTCAGGCTTGGCTGAAGCAGGCGACGACATCGTTCACATTGCATCCCTCTTGATGGCATCGAGTACAACTCTATAACACTATGCACTATGTATAGGTACTAATTTAGATCAGTGTCATATCTTATTGTAAGTCCGCACTTAAGGCAAAATGAGTATACAAGCTACATCAATCCAAACAATTTAAAAAAAAAAACAATTATCGATACAACTCTAGAACACTTTGGACTATGACTACGTGAAAAGACGTGTGCTGCACGTAGGCCCCACACGCCCTCGGTCAACAAGACCGACCGCATCCATCCGCGTGTCGCTCCGGGTGGACAAGAACCGGGTCCGGTCAGCGCCGCTCGACGCTCACAAAAGTTGGCAGGTCACCACAGCTTAGCACGATGACACTTAGCCGGAGCTAGGGCACGCCGCGGCGGGACGACGGTAGGGTCGGAGGGGCGGCGCGACAGGAGGGAGTATCGTCGATTGCTGCCAAGGAGGGGAGTCGCCAGCGGAGGGGTACAGGCGATGGGGTTTGACAGGAAGGAGGCGGCGGCGGCGGCGGAGGAGGAGGAGGT
The DNA here is from genome assembly GCF_018294505.1 of Triticum aestivum. Lineage (NCBI taxonomy): Eukaryota > Viridiplantae > Streptophyta > Magnoliopsida > Poales > Poaceae > Triticum > Triticum aestivum. The sequence continues at coordinate 471,449,637 of NC_057806.1, read as the reverse complement.
GAAGTGGCTGAAGCATTACTCCTCGACGGAAAGCATACTGATCGTCGGCGACGGAGATCTCTCCTTCTCGCGGGCCCTCGCCATCGCATTCTGCTCCGCGGAGAACCTCGTCGCCACCTCCATCGACTCCTATGGTCTGTTCATCTTCTTCACAACCCCTGCGGGTTTGTTTCAGCTTCCTCTCGCGATGCAAACTCACATGCCCCTCCCTTGTTAAATGCTCGCACTAAATAGTAGTACCAGTAAAGAAGCCGGATGATGCTTTTTTGGCCTTTAATTTGCGATTTCTCGATGGGAACGCGAGATTTAGGTATACAAGAACGGTGAATCATTGTGAACATTCATACAGTATTCAGCAAAACGAATACTGTCAGCCTGCCTCATATAAGTGCCCCTTTTTACCTTCATAATGAACCTTTTTATGTCAGCTTCTTCAGTAAAAGTTGTTGTCTTTCAGGAAGTATCCTATTTGCTTCATTTTTTTGTCTGCAGTTAGCTGCTGCTTAACTTAAAATCTCAAAATTGGTGATAATGCTTTTAGGATTTTGTGATCGTTATTGGTGGTATTTATCTATTTCATCTGTATTTATTGTGGGTAATCCTCTTGGCCAGAGGATCTGACGAGGAAGTATAGCAAAGCAGAGTCCAATATATTTGTACTAAAAATGATGGGAGCCACAATTTTGCATGGTATTGATGCCAATACTATGAAGCTTCACAATGACCTGAAGATGAGACGCTTCGATCGGATTGTCTTCAATTTTCCTCATGCTGGGTTCAAAGGAAAAGAAGACCGCATGGATGTGATCAAGTATGTGCACTCTCTTTGTTAGTTGCTGCTAGATTTTGAATAATTCGCTTGTCATGTGTATTGGTTGTACCATTAAATGTATCTTCTTATATCTCCTTATCTCAGAGTTAGTTGAGTATTCCGAAGGCACGTATGTATGTACGTTGCTAGTTTTGCTGTATCACTGTCTTCTTTTAGAAAACCTGTAAGCAGACGCAAATGACATTGACTATAAATAGTATTTATGGGAGAAGTTGTTTCCTTTTTTGATTTTTGATTCTAGCCACAGTTGTCCACTACTGAACTTATTTTGAGCTCTCCATCGTCACATAGTTCCATAACTGGAAACGAACTGTAGGAGAAGTTTGTTTAATTCTTGTACATTTGCATCTACCCCTTTTTGTAGCTCTTCATGGTAACTTTTGCTAGTTTCTATGTGCCCACTCTCTAGTCTCTACAAATGGAAGACATTCTTACAACAGCACAAAATTCTTGTTGTAGCTTGCTTGTAGAGATTTTTTCTGTACCTATGAAAGAAGATGAATTGGTTTGACCATAAGTATCTTAAATTTCTTCTGACAGTGCCAATAAAGTAGTTAGCTGGTGGTTTCTTATTGTGTTTGGTCAACCAATAACCTTTCATTCAAAATGTACTCTTATAAAGGTCTGTTGTTTTAGGGCCTTTTTTTCTTAATTAACTTGATACTGACCTTCTGTGCTAATTGAACCTTTAGCGCGCACAAAAAGTTGGTGAGGGGGTTCCTTCACAATGCAAGCCACCTGATTCGCCCAAATGGTGAAATCCATGTTAGCCACAAGACAGGGAATCCATATGATAAATGGGATATTGAGGAATTGGCATTGGGATCTTCTCTTATTAAGGTTGATCAAGTTAGTTTCCAAATAGAGGATTACCCTGGGTACAACCAAAAGAGGGGAGATGGTGCGAATTGCGATGAACCTTTCGCTTTAGGTGCTTGCTGCACATTCAAATTTTGTATCAGAGGCTCGAAGAAACTGAAGAGTGCGCACAGAAACATGATTTCGTCACATGGAAGCAGCACATTGTCTGAACCAATCAGCACAGTTCAGATAGCAAAAAAAGCTCATGAGCCTTACAGCCTCGGATTAGCTAAAAGGCATGAACCGTGTTTTCCGGTTAGCATCGATGGCATGGTGGCTTCTCCTTCCTTTGATCGGCATGGGACTAGTCAGCCATTGTGCAGCATTGCAGGGTCATCACTGAATGCTCTGCCGATCCTTGGTGGCAATCTCCCTGCGCCACCTCAGCAGCAGCCTTGGTACCAACACGGGCCCATTCTTCAGCTGCTATGGAGCGGCGGCTACTCACACTTCGCCTGGGAATACCTTCGGAGTCTGCTCAGGGAGTATGAAGCGCATAGGCAAATGACGCCCGGAGGAAGAGCAACCGATGTGAATTACTCTGTCTTGCTGGAACATTGCTTCAGGTAATCCATTGCGTGCGCGTTACTCCAGGAGTGGCTGCAGAGAGCGGTTGTGTTGCACGGTAGACGTTGAAGGATCGCATGGAGGTATAAGTGTCTGTGTTGTAAGGATCACTAGATATTCCAAGATGTGTTGTGTCATCCGGTATCTTGCATATGTTCTCTTTGTGTCCAAGATCTACACGCAGGGCATTTTGTGTACTGGGAATGCTGTTTTTTCTACCTGTGTAGGTTAAAGAAGTAAACCTGGACAAGAGTCTCACTTTGCAGTGTAACTCTCTTTTAAGAGACTCAAGACTTGTTATCTCAATTATCACTGGTACTGCGCCTAAGATGTAACCGGATCAGGCAGTGATTTTTTTTTTGCGGGAAGGCAGTGATTGATACTTGCAAACATGTTTGGTTCGAACAGGATCAATCTCTTTTTGAATTGAAGATCAGGGGATTTCTTCCCTGGTGACTGATTTTAAAAAACTGCTAAGATTATTATTTTAGTTTGCTATATATTTGTTGAGTTTCAGTCAACCATGTTGTATTTCTTGTTCAGATCAGAACGACTAGAAGGTACCCCCTTGTGACGCTTGCCCAGGGCGCCGCCAGGGTGCAAAACCTAGCGCCGCCAGCAGCCTACCAAGCCACTGCCTTCCCTTCTGCTGCTGCAGCCGGCGTAGGCCGCGGTGGCGCCGGGCCCAGTGCCAAAGGAGCCGGGGTGCTGGACGTGGCGGGATCCCCTTGGATCAGCTAGGGCGAGGCCAGGGCGGCATCCCTGGTCGTGCGGCGACGGAGCTCGCCCCCATGGCCGGCGAGAACCCGCGTTCTCTAGCGATGGTGGAGCAGAGGCGGCCGCGGATCTGGATCACATCCAGATCTGTCGTCGGCTTTGCCCATGGGCCGTCGGCGGCGTGATGAGGGGTCGACGAGGGAAGCAGGCTCCCTGTTGGCGTTTTGGCGGCTACTAGTTCAGAGTATCGCAATTGCCGGCGAAAACAATGTTGGTCTCGGTCATGGCGGACGATGGCGGCATCTTGGGCGTCATCTCCTTATCAAAGGCATCATCGGTTGCAGTCGTCGTCAGGTCGTTCCGGTTGTTAAAAGGAAACCTTAGATCTAGGATTCTCACATCGGACGATGAGGGGGCCTTCAGGGCTGTCCTCCTTGGGGGTTTCGTATTGGAGCAAGTGCTGCTTGAAGGGGACAAGAGGAGGAGCGGTGTTGCATCTACCACAATGACACAGGTCTCAGCGGCATGATGCAACAGAGCCTCGATGACGAACATATTGGAAATATGAGCAATTTACCAAATGATTTTATTAACAGAAATACTAGATAAAGCATGACTAATATAGTAGAGATAAAACAAGTCATGCGTTCTGACAGAGAGAAGGTAAAAAGCTTCTGCATATATGAACCGTAGCCTATCATATCTATAGCAGACAGTAGAACTAGTTGCATATATGAGGTAGAACCTAACATATTTAGGGCAAGAACTAGTACGAGAAACTGTGGCAGGATATCTAACAGAAAGAAGAACACATAAGGGACAGCAGCAGCAGTAGCACTGGACTTGGGGTCAGTGTCCTCGCCAGCCATGTCGTCGAGGAGGTTGTCGACGTCGGGGAAGTAGTCGTCGGAGTCCGGGGCGTCCGTGATGAAGGAATCAGTCAGTAGTCGCGCAGAGCGCTCCCCAAAAACCTTATCACCCTTCTCCCGTACAAGACTCAAAGAGGTGCGGTTTCGGAGGCCTACTGTCCCGACCTGCGGTGCACGCCGCAAGCCGGGATGAGGAAGACAGCAGCAACTCAGAGATTGGAACTTCTGGTGCGTCTCTCTGAGAGGAGTCGGCTCGGCTCATTCCCGCAACCCGCGGCGTGTCGTGACGAGGCGTGGCGTGGCGTGGCGTGGCGAGGCGGGCGGCGGAGGAGGAGCGCGCGTGGATGTCCCTCTTGTTCTCATACTCATACAAGTGGGCAACCTCCCTTATAAGGAGGTCCAACTCTCACTAAACTAACAATGTGGGACTAAACTTTAGTAGTATCCCTTGCTTTGCACAAATGGGCTAAGTGGGCCTCTAGGATTTATTAGGAATTTCTGAAATAGTTATTGGGCTGCCCCCAATATAGACTAAATTCCAGCAATCCCCCACCAGATCCCAGAGGCACACAGAGATTTGCCTTTGGTTCCAAAACACTGTTTTATATACCTGTACTGTAGTGGAGACTGTTAAGTTGAACTTCCACCTAGAACTCTATGCTACACTAGTAAGCAACTTAAACAGTGGACTGGACCTTGAACTGCAAGTTTTCTGCGAATCTAGCTTCACATAAAGCCTTGACCGATACATGGCTACCGTGGGTCTTCCCCGCAGGTGGAGCTTATGTGTCATACTCCGAGACCTTTCATGAGTTTACTAGAGAGAACCCTACTCTCATAGATTGCGATGTTTAACAATCAGACTCATATAGGTGCGTTCTTCAAAAGATGGTCTGTAGGACAACATCTCTGCTTCAAAGAGCCACTTAGAAACATTAAGATATACATCAACCTGCCATGCAGATTAGGAGAGTATTGCATCTTTATGGATTGGTATTTTAACATTAAGGGTACTCTCCTTCCAGTTGACCAACAGCTTGTCTTCCACATCTAATTCACGGGATCTCCGATCACAAAGAATAGGTTACCACTGTGAACAACTCATATTGTGGGTCTCATACCCATCTCCCTCGATGCATTATCTATCACATTACGTGATAGACCCTTAGTAAAAAGATCTGCCATATTTTTAGACGTTTGGATATAATCTAGTGCAATAACTCCGAAGTTTCTCATTTTTCTGACAGACTTTAACCTTCTCTGAACGTGTCTTGATGACTTCATGTTATCCTTTGAGCTGCTCACTTTTGTGATCATAGTTTGATTGTCGCAGTTCATAAGAATACCCGGTACATGTTTCTCAACAACTGGCAAGTCATTCAAGAGCCGACGAAGCCAATCTGCTTCGACCGTAGCTGTATCTAGTGTTGTGAGTTCTGCTTCCATTGTTAACCTCGTTAAGATGGTCTGCTTGCAAGACTTCCAAAAAACAGCGCCACCTCCATGAGTGAATACATATCCGTTCGTGGCCTTTATATCATCAGCATCTGAGATCTAGTTTGAGTCACTATACCCTTCAAGCACCTTTGGGTGCCCGGTGTAGTGAATTCCATAATTTGCAGTGCCTTTCAAATAACGCAAAACTCTCTCTAGAGCTTTCCAATGCACATCTCTTGGTTTTGAAACAAACCGACTCAGTTTGCTAACAGCAAAAGAGATGTCAGGTCTTGTAGCACTGGCTAAGTACATAAGCGAGCCAATAATCTGAGAATACTTCAATTGGTCTCTAGCAATTCTTCAATTCTTTCGAAGCAACACACTAGCATCATATGGTGTTGGAGAGGGCTTGCTGTCACTGTAGCCAAAGCGACTCAAGATCTATTCCACATAGTGAGATTGAAGCAATGTAATCCCACCATCATCGTCTCTCAACAACTTGATGTTCAGAATGACATCAGCCACTCCTAAATCCTTCATCTCAAAACAACGAGATAGGAAATTTTTGACCTCCTTAATAACATTCAGATTTGTTCCGAAAATCAGTATGTCATCAACATACAAGCAAAAGATAACTCCCTCGCCCCCACCATGGCGATAGTACACACATTTGTCAGCTTTGTTTACAACAAAGCCTGCAGCTGTTAAAGTTCTTTCAAACTTCTCATGCCACTGTTTGGGTGCTTACTTGAGTCCATACAAAGACTTCAGCAACTTGCACACTTTTCCTTCCTGACCATCTAATACAAACCCATCTGGTTGTTCCACATAAATTTCCTTGTCCAACTCTCCATTTAGGAAAGCAGCCTTAACATTCATTTGATGAACGAGAAGACCATGTGAGGCAGCTAGTGAAAGTAGAACTCGAATAGTGGTCAGTCGAGCCACATGTGAGTAAGTATCAAAAAAGTCTTCACCTTCCTTTTGGGTATAACCCTTAGCCACAAGCCGAGCCTTGTACTTTTCAATAGTACCATCAGGCCTAAAAATTCTTCTTGAATACTCATTTGCATCATATAGGTTTGCACCCATAAGGACGATCAGTTATCTCCCAAGTTTCATTCGCTAAGATGGAATCCATCTCGCTATGAACCGCTTCCTTCCAGTAGTCAGCATCTTCAGATGCATAAGCCTCTGAAATAGAACTGGGAGTGTCATCTATGAGATACACAAGAAAATCATCACCAAAGGACTTTGCAGTCCTCTGTCTCTTGCTCCTAGTAGGAACTTCATTGTTTTCCTCCACAAGACGTTCAAAGTGTTCTATCGAAATGGCAGGTTTGGTAATTGTAACTGGTTCCTGATTCGATGAACTAGGCATCTCCTGATTAGATGAGGTAGTCATATCCTTCATGGGAAAGATATCTTCAAAGAAAGTCGCATCATTCGACTCCATGATCGTACCGACATGCATGTCAGGTACCTCAGATTTTACAACCAAGAATCTATAGCCAATGCTATGAAAAGAATATCCCAGGAAAACATAGTCCATAGTCTTTGGTCCAAACTTCCGCTTCTTTGGAATTAGAACATTGACTTTCGCCAAACAACCCCATGTTCGCAGATAAGAGAGTTTTAACATTTTCTTCTCCCATTCCTCGAATGGAGTTATCTCTTTGTTCTTTGTGGGGACTCGGTTCAGGACATGATATGCGGTCAATATCGCCTCTCCCCACCATGCCTTGGAGAGACCCGATGTGTCTAACATGGCGTTAACCAAATCAGTTAGAGTACGGTTCTTTCTTTCGGCCACCCCATTTGACTGAGGTGAGTAGGGAGGCGTCCTCTCATGGATTATACCATGTTCCGTACAAAAAGCATCAAATTCATTGGAAAAATACTCTCCACCACGGTCGGACCTAAGCCTCTTGATTTTTTGATCAAGTTGGTTTTCCGCTTCAGCTTTATAGATCTTGAAAAAGTTCAAAGCCTCATCCTTAGATTTCAGAAGATACACACGGCAGTATCTAGTGGAGTCGTCAATTAACTTCATGAAATATTTCTTTCCACCTTTTGTCAAAACACCGTTCATTTCACATAGATCTGAATGTATGAGTCTAGTGGTGCAAGATTTCTCGTTTCCGCAGTCGTGTGAGACTTACGAGGTTGCTTAGCTTGCACACAAACTTGACACTTAGATCCCTTGACAATGGTGAAACTAGGGATTAAGTTCAACTTCGCTAGTCGCGACATGCAACCAAAATTAACATGGCCGAGACATGAATGCCACACATTAGATTCACTATTGTTGCAAATATGATTAACAACTTTATTGCAAACGTCTGATAAGGATAAACAAAACAGACCTCCTGACTCATAGCCTTTACCAACAAAGGTTCCATACTTGGATATTACAAATTTATTCTACTCAAAGACAAGTTTGTAGCCATATCTACACAGAAGAGATCCGCTAACAAGATTTTTATTGACGGAGGGGACATAATGCACGTTCTTCAGCCGCACGATCTTCCCCGAAGTAAACTTCAGATCGACCGTGCCAATACCACGAACAGAAGCACTTGAACCGTTGCCCATCAGTACGGTTGAAGTCCCTGCGGTCTGATAAGACGAAAACATGGAAATATAACCGCATACATGCACATTAGCACCCGTGTAAATCAACCAATCAGGAGAATGACACACTGAAAGAATAGTGGGAAATATACCATACCCATCATCCTTCATGTCAGTGTCTCCAATGACAACATTAGCGGTCTTGCCGCCTTTCCCAGGGTGACGCTTGTCATAGCGATTAGGGCAACTAGGAGCCCAATGATCAGGATCCCCACACACATGACAGACACCTTTCTTCTTGTCATTCTTCTTCTTGAAGTTCGTGTGTTGCACAACCTTGTTCTCCCCATCAAACTTTGCTTTACCATCAAACTTGCCCTTGTTCTTGAACTTGTGGGGCTGGAAGTTCTTCTTATGTACTAGATTGGCACTAGATCCTCCCTCAATACCTCGAGCACGTGTGTCCTTTGCTCTCGCCTTTTCTTCCACATCAAGAGTGCCAATGAGATCCGGGACGAAAAACTCTTGTCTCTTATGCTTCAGCAAGGTAGCAAAGTTCCTCCATGAAGGAGGAAGCTTAGTGATGATACCTCCGGCAACAAACTTTTCCGGTAGCATACAACCGAAGTGCTCAAGTTCTCTAGCAAATGACTGTATCTCATGAGCTTGCTCAACCACGGAGCGCTCTTCAGTCATCCTGTAGTCATAGAATTGCCCCATGATGTACAGCTCAGTGCCAGCATCCGAGACCTCAAACTTGGCCTCGAGTGCATCCCACATATCTTTTCCATTATCAATTGACGCATAAGCATCAACTATGTTCTCACCAAGAACACTCAAGAGAGCAGCCTTAAACAGAGTATCCATTTTCTGAAAGGCTTGTGCCTGTTGAGCATCAAGCTCCCCTTCAGGTTTGCCGAGAGTAGCGTCATAGCAACTCATGGTTTGAAACCATAAGACTGCTCTCACGCGCCACCTCTTATAGTGGATACCCTCAAATATAGGAGGTCTCATGAAAGCAGCAAAACCACTTGGGGTAAATTGCCTATAATAAGGTTTTTGGATTGTTGGAAATATGAGCAATTTACCAAATGATTTTATTAAGAGAAATACTAGATAAAGCATGACTAATATAGTAGAGATAAAACAAGTCATGCGTTCTGACAGAGAGAAGGTAAAAAGCTTCTACATATATGAACCGTAGCCTATCATATCTATAACAGACAGTAGAACTAGTTGCATATATGAGATAGAACCTAACATATTTAGGGCAAGAACTAGTACGAGAAACTGTGGCAGGATATCTAACAGAAAGAAGAACACATACGGGACAACAGCAGCAGTAGCACTGGACTTGGGGTCGGTGTCCTCGCCAGCCATGTCGTCGAGGAGGTTGTCGACGTCGGGGAAGAAGTCGTCGGAGTCCGGGGCGTCTGTGACGAAGGAATCAATCAGTAGTCGCGCAGAGCGCTCCTCAAAAACCTTATCACCCTTCTCCCGTACAGGACTCAAAGAGGTGCGGTTTTGGAGGCCTACTGTCCCGACCTGCGGTGCACGCCGCAAGCCGGGATGAGGAAGACAGCAGCAGCTCAGAGATTGGAACCGGTGGCGAGAGGAAGGAGAAGTTCTGGTGCGTCTCTCTGAGAGGAGCGACCTCTCTTTTATAGGCGCAAGAGAAGGAGGCGAGAGGCTGCGCCGGGAGCTGAAGGGAACGTGGGAGATGAAACGAACAGACAGCAACCGAAGGGTGCAGCGTTCGTATTCAATATCCACTATAGACATCGGCTCGGCTCATTCCCGTAACCTGCGGCGCGTCGTGGCGAGGCGGGCGGCGGAGGAGGAGCGCGCGTGAGTGTCCCTCTTATTCTCATGCTCATACAAGTGGGGAAAGAACCTCAGTTATAAGGAGGTCCAACTCCCACTAAACTAGCAATGTGGGACTAAACTTTAGTAGTATCCCTTTCTTTGCACAAATGGGCTAAGTGGGCCTCTAGGATTTATTAGGAATTTCTGAAATAGTTATTGGGCTGCCCCCAATATAGACTAAATTCCAACAGAATACGTGTTGATGAACGCACGTACATTGTGGTGATGTCTGGCGTTGTGGACTCGTGGTGGTATCGATGGCAGAATGGCCTCACAAGGTGAATGCATCGATCGCTCCTGAAGGGGTACGACGGAAGATAGCGGTGGCTGATTCTAGAGCGTGTGCATGTGGTGTGAGCAGAGAGTCTGCTAGACTGATTCGTGCTTCGGACTTGCTGGCGGGCGGCTTGGTGAGGCCATCGAATTGGATGGTGTGTGTTGAAGGGAACTCAGGGCATATCATCGAGCTTGCATGTGTAGCATGCGTAGTCCGAAAGATGGATTTGAATTGATCTATGTACAGTTTGTTTTGTTGAATAATCTCTCCCTAATAATAAAGCATGGATTGACTCTGTGGGTTCACCGTCACAATACACTTTCTTCTCATGTCATAATACGTTTTTATGATTTATATAGACAAAATCTAATACTCCCTTCGTTCCTAAATATTTGTCTTTTTAGACATTTCAAATGACTACTACATACGGATGTATATAGACATATTTTAGAGTGTAGATTCACCCATTTTGCTACGTATAGAGTCACTTGTTGAAATGCATAGAAAGACAAATATTTAGGAACGGAGGGAGTATAAACGAGGTGGTACTATAGTCAGCCGCCGGCGAAAGCGGCGCTGGTCTCCAGCCACCGGCGCACCGCACACATTCGTGCCTCCCACGGCCAGATGCCCGTGTCGTGATTGGTGTAGGCTGGCCAAAGGGTGGCCGGAGCAGAGGACGGCGGGAAGGCAAGGAGGCACCAGCATCGGCTAGCCAAGGGGTTGTCGAAGCAGAGGACGGGTGCGGAGGTGCTCGTAAGTAGGGAGGAGCAGATGCGAGGATGGAGCGGCTCGAGCGCGAGCGCTCGCGCTATTGGTGGAGGAAGACCATGCGTGGAGGAGGCAGGGTGATTACGCCGTCCGCCATAGCCAGCCACGAGCACGCGCTTCTGTGACTGCGTCGCCGGCAACCCTCTCCGGCCTCAGCCGGTCATAGCCCTGCCGTCTGTCCGGCACGGCGGCGGCCTAGTCGATGGCGGAGGATGAGAAGGCGGCCCCATTCGTCGTCGTCGGCCTGGAGAGAGAGAGAGAGGGGGGGGGAGCATCAACGCCCGCCTGACAGCACCTCCAAGAGATGGACGACGGCTTCGCGAGCGAGAAGGGCGCACCCAGCGAGATGGACTAATGGGCGCTCCTCTTGGTCCTCCTCCTGCGGCGCTTGGTGGCCTGGGCGGCGGATCCAGCTGTTCCGACTTGGATCCGGCGGCGGGGCGGATAGATCGAGGCAGAGGAGCACGAGGCCGACAGAGAGGCTGCCGGAGGCGGCGAACTCTCCCTTCCCTGTGGAAATTGAAGATTAGAGAGAGAAGGAGAAGGAAAAGCTGGAGGAGAGGGGCGGCAGCTCTGGCTGGCCTGCTTGAGGAGGCGGCTCGGGGCACAGAGGAGTTGCCTCCCGGCACTGTTGGAGGACTAGGCGAGGCCGGCTGCTGGGAGTGAGTGAGGGGCGGTGCCGCGGTAGGTGTGTGGGTTAGGGGGTGTTTGGTTCAGAAGTCCTAGGACTTTTTCTAGTCCCAGGGACTAATAAAAAAAGACTCTCTAGTAGAGTCTTTTTCTAATCCCTGTAGAAAAAGTCCATCCCGTTTGGTTCCTAGGGATTTTTTAGGGACTTTTTCTAGTCTCTGGAAAAGTCCCTGAACCAAACACCCCCTTAGATAAGATGGAGACACCTAAGTTAGAGATAAGATTTTGTACAAAAAAAGTAATAAGATTGCGGTAGTGCGTGGACTATTAGAACTGCGGTAGTGCGTAGCTCCACCTTGCCGGAATTGATGTTGTATATCAGTATACGGCCTAGTCAGGTTGATTTATATTTCCATTTGTCTGCACCAAGAAAACAACAATTAAGGCCATGTAGTACAACAAAACGTAGCATCAAGCACATAAATCCAGCCAACTTAGTCTTGAATCTTCACAGTTGACTGCCAGTACTCGGTAGATTGACAAGTACCAAGGAGCTGGAAACTGAACCACGAACTCACTCAACGAAGAGCCGAATGCACAGGAAACCTAGATGACGGGAACACGTCCCATGTTCAGAAACACATCGAGGAAGTGCACATACCAGGGTCCTGGATGGATTACCTTGCGTTGGGCTGCTTTTACTGTATTTTCTATATTTGTCTGGCGAGCAGAAGTAATTTTCGCTGGAAAAAAAAATCCTGCTGCTTTTACAGGGACTCAAATCTCTGCAGGACGATGGCAGAGTTTCAGACACGGGAATTCAAATGTTTGAACTGACATTATCCACCGATGATGACCCGATGATGTCTGAATGCTATCCTAAAGATAGTGCATTCGTTGTCGCTTTTGTCACATTATGTTCTGCTTATGTTAGCGTTGTCCATCTTGATGGAAATGGATGTACTGGTATTGTATTAAGGTGAGGATGTGATATTGAGGTGAGGTCTTGACTACATTTAGAAATAGTGAGCCGTGCAAAATAGAGCAAGATTGTATTCATATTTACTTTCCAAGCAATCTGGAGTTTAACAGCAGAAGCATACATAAGATTTTGATTTATTTCAGCCCTCTGTCTGAATTTTATTTCAGTTAACTCATATGTTGTCTGAATGATACTTCTGCTTGGGCCATGCCCAAAGTCAGTGCAAAAAAAAAACAAATGTACTCTAATTTTCCAAAAATTGTTCTTCGCCAAAAAATCAAATCACTTTTTAAAAATGTTCTATTTAAAAAAAACCTTTTCAAAAAAATGGTGTTTTTCTGAACAAGAACAAATAAAATAATTTGAAAGACAATTCCATGCACAACTGCTCTTTCATCGGATGAAACCGCGGAGCTGGATTAGATCTTGAAAAATGCCATTAAGATATAAGAAGTGTTGTATAATGCAACGTGGAGCATGTTCAAATTTGTTCGGCCGTTGCAACGCACGGGCATTTGTACTATATGCTTAGGCATTTGACACAAACAATGGAAATTTAATGGAGAAAGTCAATGAGACCATGACTAATTACCATCACATGCAATTACTGGCTACTGCATTCTATCGATCATGCATAGAGCCACAGTGGGAAGCTTCTATTTCGTGGAAGAACTATGAGTGCAAGTGGACCAAAAAATACTAACTATAGTCCCGCAGAGGTCTTAGCAGCCTAGCTGCAGACGGCACACTCAGCAAGTCAGCAGAGCACTGCTTGCTATGGAGGCTCATTGACTTCTGCCACATGTGGTAAAATTTTGAGCAGATCCTATTGTTTTACTTCAGTCTTCCTACCCTCCTTTTTCATATATCTTTCTATTCTCGGCCATGATATAGGAGCAGACAATAAAGTTATTCTTATATACTTTGCTTGGCACCTTCTTCGGGTCATCATATTAATTAAGATTTTAATTTTATCTATTTTGATTTAGATGACCTGAAACATCCTGCAGTTTTGCAACAAAAATTGGACTGGTATCGCATGTCAAATATTATGTCTTAATTTCTTAAGTAAATTAGATGCTTTAGTCAATGTTAATCTGGTGAAAGCTTTTACCGTTTTTATGCTTCTCAATGTTAGTCCACAAGGAGTATGATTGATTGACGCTCTTGCCAAACATGCTGAATTGTGTGCATGAAAAAGCATCACGTAGAGGGTCTGAAAATTAAGGCAATGTAATTCAACACTTTCAGTGTAGCAAGGAGTTAGTATGTGGTATTATTATTGACGCCTAAAAGATAAGAAAATAGATGCCTTGTGTAAAGATCTGAAGGAGAACTGTGGGATGGAATTGGATTTGGAGGATGATTGCCGCTCAGGTTTCGTGTGCATACATGGCTGAAGTGGTGGATGGGCGATCAAATAAAATAATTCATTCTTTGTGCAATCTCTGAAAGTAGCATAAATCTACCATGATTAATCAGCTTGATCATTAAGTCATTCTTTATAGGCCAGTTTCACATACATATATAAATACTAGTTTTTTGATTATTAAGGATTAGCGTTGCATCTTGATAGTGGCACTAGATCATCGATGGCGCGCGTTGCTGCGCCTGTCTATTTGTAATATATATTGAATGTTAGCTTGGCACAAATATGTGAAGGCATTATACATGAACAATAAAGCAGTAGTAACACGTAAAGGCACCAGCACCTTTGTTTCCAACATGACACATAAGTAATTCTAAAAAAACACGGCACACTATGTATGATAGCAGTAAGTATCAGTATTGCATATTACTGCATTCGTAAATATAAATAATTTTGTTGCCAGTTAGATTTCTGTGTCTTGTAGGTCCAACAAATACACACTTTTCTTCTCAACCCAGCCACTTGATGCTCCATAAATGTTGGATTAGATACTTCAAAGATCATATAGCAGTCGCTAAAAGAAAATCAGGGATAATAATACCAATGTAAGATCACATGTCAAACAGTAGCACGTGCCTTGTATTGTTACAATGCAGTACATGCTTCTAGATCATACAGCAACCACTATATTCCAACAAATGTGCTAACAGTGTTAATGAACATTTACTTATTATTCCATTCTGGCATTTGTTGTCCATAATTTAGATAATTTTTATTACTATTGTACAGTTGGCTTTAGAAAATTACCATTCTTCCAAACCTGCTTTTTTATGACATATTACAGTTTTATCATACAAATTAGAAAACAAGTAGGCATCATCTTCTAGTGACAGAGCAACAAAATACCAATATACAATGATCGAGCCTCAAGATAAAGAGGGTCCTTGGAATTTAACAGGACAGTAAAACATATCGCAATGCATATATTCCTTAGATTCTAGGTTTGTCAAGATTGTTGATTTAACTTATGAACACGATCAAGTTGTCTTTGCTCAACTGCAACTAAACATTATGTTTTGGGCAAGTAAGTTGTCGGTGTACTAGAGTAGGGGTACCCTAGTACCCCGAACTTGTGCACGGGCGGTCGCAGCATCCCGCGGCAAGGCTTGCCGGGTGACCGCCAAGACCCTCCGTGGTTCCCTTGAAGACCATTCAAGAACAAAGTACTCAAATCAAGGCTCCGGCAAGAGGAGCTTGCCGGAAAGGCCAACCAAGGCCCCGGCAAGAGGAGCTTGCCGGGAAGGCCAACCCAGGCCCCGACAAGAGGATCTTGTCGGGAAGAGACAAGACCCCGGCAAGAGGAGCTTGCCGGGAAGGCCACTCAAGGCATACCAAGAAAGCTTGCCGTGACGCGCCCTGCGTCCCGGCAAGGCCCGGTGAGCAACAAGCTCCCAAACACGACAAGACGACGACCGCGGCAAGGAGCTTGCCGCGGGAAACCCCCACTTCGTGCTCGCGCTCCAGCACACCTGCTAACGTGTCGCTCTAGGACTCTCCCAAGCACACGTGGCAGGAGGCCGTGCAGCTAGGGGTGCGCGGTGGCAAGCGGAGATGAAGAGAAGGCCATCGTGGCAAACGGTGGCGCTCCTAACGGTCACTTTTTTCACTGTTTAGGCAACTCAGACAGGCATTCAATGACCTTGTCCCCTGCCGTCAGAGTTAGGTAGGGTGCACTGTGTCCACAGTAGCGGTAGCTGCACCTACCGCATCCTTTTCCATTTTTATCCTTCTAGTCTACGTTGCCACCTGTCGGTGACCCCTTGAAAGTATAAAAGGAGGCCCGAGCGCAACGTAAAAGGGTTTCGGCTCATTCGAAACACCAGGAACACTCTCACGCTCGGTCGGGCAGCGTTCATCGCTCCTGAGCAAGAATTCAATACACACAAACAAGCAGCAGTAGGGTTTTACGCATCCGTGCGGCCCGAAGCTGGGTAAAACTGCTCGCGTGTACTGCCTCGATCCGCTCTTTGTGCGGCCTCCGCCCCCCTCCGAACCGAAAGGGGCCCTGTCCTCATAGGTGTTGGTGGATCAGCTTCCCCGACATCTTTGGCGCGCCAGGTAGGGGGCGTCGAGATTGTGCGAACCCGATCCGGCGTGCACGCGAGCTAAATCTTCATCGTCTTCATCGACATGCCACCGAAGAAGAAGGATTCGGAGGCAGCTGTTCCGTCTGCGTCGCTTTCACCGCCTCCGGAGCAAACGGGTGGTGGAGTGGACGCCGGCGGAAGAATAGGCATTGACGAGGGAGCCCTCAGTGCGGCCAAGTCCAAGGACAAGGCGGCACAGACCTCGGCGTCCATGCGCGCACCGCGCCCCTCTCAGGAGGCGCGGGACCAGCAGCGTCATGGCGTTCGCAGCGCCATATGTCCGCTGGGCCAAGATCAAGCTGGTGGTTCTCGTGGCGCTCAAGACCAACATGCACGTCAACATGCTGGCTCGAGCGAAGTGCGGTCGCCTGGACGGGGCACTGCTCCTTCTAACGTGGTTAGGAGTCCGAGCACGCCCCACTCCTCGCACCGTTCACCTCCGCCGCCCACCACTCCAGCAGAAGCCTTGGCGCGAGCTCAACTGCTCCTAGACTATCCTCCGACGGCGGACAAGACCGACGAATGGAGGGCCACTATCCAGAGCCTCATCGGCTTCGCCAACGGCGACACTGCGCGGCAACCAAGCACCTCGCTGCCGCGGCAGGATAGCCGGACGCGAGACAATGGCAACAAGACCGGGGGAGGTGCGACTTCCATGCACTCTCCACTACGAAGGCCAAAATCGCCGACTCGCCGGGACCACCCCGACAGCGGCTCCACCGCGTCGTCGGACCCACGAGCTCGTCGCGACCAGCGCCAAGTTCTCCATGAACGACAACAAGAAGACGCTCGAACCCGCATCGAGCGCCGAAGAGAAGCCGCCGCCAAGAAGGTCCCCAAGATCGACGCCAAGAGTGTTGAGGGGCAGTCTGCTCCGGCAAGCCTTATGGTTTGTTTCGTTGAAGCAGACGCTCCCGACAAGTCTTGCTCCGGCAAGCTTGCCGGGGAACATCAAGCTCCGGCAGGGCCGCAAGTCCTTGCCGTAGAAGCAGATGTTCCCGCAGCAGCAGATGTGCCTTTAGTCCTTGTTGTCGAGCCACAAGCTCCAGCATGGGCACAACAGATTGTCCATTTCCTTCAGACAGGAGCTTCCCGAAGAGCAAGAAGAAGCTGAAAGAGTAGCCCGGCAGTCAAGTATGTACAAGTTTGTCGACAACACACTGTACAGAATAAGACTCAACGGTGTGAAATTGAAGTGCATTCGCCGGGAAGATGGACAACAGCTGTTGGCAGAGATACATGGAGGCATATGTGGTCACCACATTGGCGCAAGAGCACTTGTCGGCAAAGCATTCCGACAAGGCTTCTTCTGGCCGACAGCCCTCCAGGATGCAACTGCACAAGTAACCAAGTGTGAAGCGTGCCAGTTCCATTCCAAGCAGATACACCAACCAGCTCAAGCTCTCCAGACGATCCCTTTATCCTGGCCATTTTCGGTCTGGGGGCTCGACATCCTCGGCCCTTTCCCCCGAGCTGTCGGGGGCTTTGAGTTCTTGTACCTTGCAATCGACAAGTTCACAAAGTGGCCGGAAGTGGAACCAGTGAGAAAGGTGACAGCACAGTCAGCAGTCAAGTTCTTCAGGTCGATTGTTTGCCGTTTCGGGGTTCCTAACAGGATCATCACCGACAACGGCACGC
Organism: Triticum aestivum; assembly: GCF_018294505.1. Lineage (NCBI taxonomy): Eukaryota > Viridiplantae > Streptophyta > Magnoliopsida > Poales > Poaceae > Triticum > Triticum aestivum. The sequence continues at coordinate 471,432,100 of NC_057806.1, read as the reverse complement.
AATTCACGAGCCGCACCTTCATGCAGTATGTCCAAGATCTTGGCGCCAAGGTCTGCTTCGCTTCTGTTGCTCACCCGAGAAGCAACGGTCAAGCGGAGAGGGCAAACGCTGAAGTGCTGCGGGGCCTCAAGACCAGAACTTTCGACAGGCTGCACAAGTGCGGAAGAAACTGGATCGAGGAGCTGCCGGTGGTTCTTTGGTCGATCAGGACGACGCCAAATCGAGCCACTAGCCAGACACCCTTCGCTCTAGTCTACGGAGTGGAGGCAGTTCTCCCCACAGAACTTGTTTACGGGTCGCCTCGAGTGCTCGCTTATGATGAGCTCGAGCAAGAGCAGCTGCGACAAGATAACGCGCTGCTCCTCGAGGAAGACCGTCTTCAGGCTGTTGTGCGAGCCGCTCGCTACCAGCAAGCTTTGCGTCGCTACCATAGCCGCAAAGTTAAAGCCAGGAGCTTCGAGGAAGGCGACCTTGTTCTTCGGCGTGTTTAGTCCGCCAAGAATTCCAACAAGTTGACGCCGAAGTGGGAAGGCCCTTATCGGGTGAAACGAGTCACTAGGCCCGGCGCTGTCCGCCTTGAGACCGAAGATGGCATTCCGGTGAGCAACTCCTGGAACATTGAACATTTTCGTAAGTTTTACCCGTAGGGCGCGGTTGCCGGAAGCTTTTCCGGCAACCACCTTTTGTACAAGTCTTGCCGCTGTTGCATGTAATCCTTTGTACAAAGGCGGGCGCAGACCCCGTGCACCAGTAAAGTTCATGTGCCCCGCACATCTTGTCAGTTTTTTTATACTATAATCCTTTTTTTCACATATATTATCTGACACTTTGTGCAGCACCAGACCCCGGTAAGCGATAACGAGCCCAAGGCTCCATATCATTACTTTATTTCTCTGTTTCTTTCTCAAAAGAAGGAAGGTTCCCTCGCCCACAAGGTTTACCGGGGGGGGGGGAGGAGAAGATAATGGTGTGGACCAGGCCGTTCAAGAAAGTTTATCCTTGCCGGGAAGCAGACGACAGAAAAGCTAAGTTGCTAAAGTTTGAGCAATCAGTTTTTTAAGTTTTTGAGTTATCTTCCTTGAACGACCGTGCTTTGTATGGAAAACCTGTGCGCGGAGGAACCAACTCGTAGCTAGTTGCGCCTTTACTTTGTTTCGAGTCCGCTCAACAACTTAAGTGAGCTGCTAGCGCCCTTACTTTGCTTCGAGTCCGCTCAGCAACTTAAGTGAGCCGCTAGCGCCCTTACTTTGTTTCGAGTCCGCTCAACAACTTAAGTGAGCTGCAACTAGTTGCGACAAGGTTGCTTGTCGGTAGCGACCCCGCCAGCAGGCTGCTGAAGTTCCGCACTCGGCGCTCGCGGCAAGGGTGCCTGCGCCGGCAAGTTTCCCTAGAAAGCGTAGGGCAGAACCATACAAAGCCAAGAGTCGAGTAAAGGAAGTAACACAACAATTTTTTGCCTAAGATAGAGTTATATTACAAAAATAACTTGTCGCGCCTCTAATAAAGTGTTCCCATGACATGACTGGCAGCGACAAGAAAAGAAGAAAACGGACGGCCTAATCTACGCGACCGCCGTCAACCCTTTTGACCTCGTTCACCCTGGCGAATGAGAGAAAGGGGAGCAGAAGCTGAAGAAAGGAGGAGATGAGAGAGTGCGGGTTTCTGTGCTCCCCTCCCGCTCTTTATAAAGGAGCGAGGTGGGGGCTCGGCCGCCCCGCTCAGCGAATCAAGGCACGGGAAGAGCAGGGAGTCGGGGCCAACCCGCTGCCTCTGCTCGCGACGGCCCAGTTTCCCACTTCCACCGTCCGTGACCCCAAGCGCATGGGAGCCGCGTGGCGGGGATGCAGAACCAAGGCGACGGATGAGGCGGCCTCGCTCCGCCTCGTGATCGCGGGGAGTGGACGTCCCGAAAACCGCGCACCGGCCCCGTCCAGTAAATGCACCACACCCCCACGCCTACCTCCGTTTAGGGAGGAGGGCGTGAACCGTCCCCATCATCGTGGCCTGATGCATGCTCGAGGGGCTTAGCCCCGCGCACGCCGCCCGCGTCACCCACGACGCCGCGTTTGACGCGTGCCGTTCTGGGCGTGTGCGGTGGGAGCGGAGAGATATGCGGCGTGACCTAGGCCGCGCGTGCCCGTGCACTGTTTTGGGCCTGGCCCAACAGCGGTCGGCACCGTGTCTGGCCCAGGCCCGGGGGCTCCTGTCGGTGTACTAGAGTAGGGGTACCCTAGTACCCCGAACTTGTGCACGGGCGGTCGCAGCATCCCACGGCAAGGCTTGCCGGGTGACCGCCAAGACCCTCCGTGGTTCCCTTGAAGACCATTCAAGAACAAAGTACTCAAACCAAGGCCCCGACAAGAGGAGCTTGCCGGGAAGGCTAACCAAGGCCCCGGCAAGAGGAGCTTGCCGGGAAGGCCAACCCAGGCCCCGGCAAGAGGATCTTGTCGGGAAGAGACAAGACCCCGGCAAGAGGAGCTTGCCGGGAAGGCCACTCAAGGCATACCAAGAAAGCTTGCTGTGACGCGCCCTGCGTCCCGGCAAGGCCCGGTGAGCAACAAGCTCCCAAACACGACAAGACGACGACCGCGGCAAGGAGCTTGCCGCGGGAAACCCCCACTTCGTGCCCGCGCTCCAGCACACCTGCTAACGTGTCGCTCTAGGACTCTCCCAAGCACACGTGGCAGGAGGCCGTGCAGCTAGGGGTGCGCGGTGGCAAGCGGAGATGAAGAGAAGGCCATCGTGGCAAACAGTGGCGCTCCTAACGGTCACTTTTTGCACTATTTAGGCAACTCAGACAGGCATTCAATGACCTTGTCCCCTGCTGTCAGAGTTAGGTAGGGTGCACTGTGTCCACAGTAGCGGTAGCTGCACCTACCGCATCCTTTTCCATTTTTACCCTTCTAGTCTACGTTGCCACCTGTCAGTGACCCCTTGAAAGTATAAAAGGAGGCCCGAGCGCAACGTAAAAGGGTTTCGGCTCATTCGAAACACCAGGAACACTCTCACGCTCGGTCGGGCAGCGTTCATCGCTCCTGAGCAAGAATTCAATACACACAAACAAGCAGCAGTATGGTTTTACGCATCCGTGCGGCCCGAAGCTGGGTAAAACTGCTCGCGTGTACTGCCTCGATCCGCTCTTTGTGCGGCCTCCGCCCCCCTCCGAACCGAAAGGGGCCCTGTCCCCATAGGTGTTGGTGGATCAGCTTCCCCGACATAAGTGAACCATAAACTGATTAGCAATGAAGCCATGGTTAGCAAACTTTCTTAAGGAAAAATATTGATATTAAAATTGTAATGAAAAATTAAGGAAGTGATGGGGGTGCCAGAATTGGGAGAAAGAAAACTTGTTGTCCCCATCTTGTCTATTTTCTGTAAAAAGAAACGTTACAGTTCATGAGTAAATGGCTACACTGGGCAGATACCATTGTAAGTAAAGCATATAATATGATTAGATATATTATCCTACATTTCCTTCAACATCTGATTATGTAGATGTATACTAACCCTTTGTACACAGAAATGTGGACAGCTCATTCGGCCTGATATGACAAACCGAACTAACATAGAATAAATCAAGAAAAAATTGGGGGGAAGAAGTGTCATGTTGACTTGAGCATGGAGCAGAATTAGAGGCATGATACAATAGACTAAACCAACCTGTAACTCAGCATGTAATAACTTAAAAAGAAAATATGTCACACTCGGAAGGAAATGACAGTGTCACTCACCTGTAGAGAGGTGCCATGGCACTGTCGGGAAAAGGCATGTGCGCTGCCAGTCAGCGTTCCTGTGAGAGTGGGGAGGGAAGGCAGACTGGGAACCTCGCAATGAGCAGTGGTATGAGAACCATGGCTGCTGGGAAGATGGCAAAGGAAGAAAGGGGAAGTAGCCATTACCCCTGTAGAGAAAATTCATAAATCAGAGAACAGCTTAGATGCTCCTTTGATAGAGTATAACAACAACATACAATATGTAAGGCATGTACTACATAGATCTTGATTCTGAATGCAGCAAAAGAACTCTATTGAGTACCTGCAATAAAACAGTAAATTGTTATGTTCATGCAATAAAACACTACACTCAAGATGAGTATCTTGGTTCCAACAAATTTTTCGTACACCTTGCTCCTGCAATCAACAGTTGATTGACACTGCACAGGGAGAATCAAACATTTGCATGTCCTTCGAACTGTAATGTCCTGAACAAACCCTGCATTGATTTTGCATTGACATACCTTGCTGCATGTGGGCCTCCTCTTGACCAATAACTCATGCTATTTTGTTAAACCCTAGGAAAGGGAAACAGACCTTGGACGGTGCACAAGTCGGTGAAGCCATCCTCAACATAGATGATCCAGCGCCGCCGAACATGGCACGGACAAAAGCAGATGCACATATTCAACAAAATGAAAGAATCTCAGCGAATACATAGTGACTAATAGAGACCACACCCACACGAGATTATGAAGGACTTTATTAGCTTTGCAGGATACAATTAGATGTAAACACTGCTACTTTTGACTTCAGAAACTGTAGGATCATGAACAACAATTTACTATTTTATTGCAGGTACTCAATAGAGTTGTTTTGCTGAATTCCGGATCAAGATCCATGTAGTACATGCCTTACGTATTATGTTGTTCTCCTTATATTCTATCAAAGGACCATCAAAGATGTTCTCTGATTTATCCTGCAAAGCACAGGTCATGTCATGGCAACCTGAACTTTCAGAGCATGGGTGTGGTAAACTCAAATTTGGTCTAGAGTTATAACCTGAACTTTCAGAGCATGGGTGTGGTAAACTCAAATTTGGTCTAGAGTTATATGATATTACTGCATACTACTAAAATTGGAACATCGGTAAAATAAAGTGAGCACTAAAGTATCATGGACATATCAGAATAATGTGTTTCTTCATGTCAATATTAGCAATGCCTTCTGCCTATTTTCATTATCCCAGTTATAATTGGCTCTCCTGAATCCATTATCTTGCAATACCAGACGGCTACAGAATTTCTACAACTATTATTGGTCCTATACGTACACCGAGAACCTCTATATGTAAAGTATACCGAAAAATGCAAACAGATCAAACAAATCTGGCTATTATTAGTCAATGGAAAAGGATGCTCGTCCAAAAGGAGTTTAGTTACAATCCAAAGGCAAAAATTATACTGGAACTGCTAATCCCAGCTTGGAAGCACACAGGAGCTCGAGTCAGTCAACCTAGATCACCTGCATCATTTTGGGAGGTGAAAGAATAGCATCAATAACGCGGGCAGAGGAATGGAAGAGCACGGAGTGGTAACGGACCTGCAAGTAGTAGCCGCTGAAGAGTGGCATGGTGATCTATTTCCTCAATCACCGGCAAGTGGAGTCCAACCGACAAGCGATGATTCGCTGCCATCGTCACCGCCCTCTGGCGTCGCCACCGATGCTTGAGGCCCCCAACCGAAGTTGTGGTGCCGTCCGAAATCTAAGCCAGGTTGTGGGAGGCTGCCGTACCGAGGCCCTTGCGCGATGGGAAGCAGGATCCCACCGGCGTACAAGAATGGGGATGAGCGCGACAGAGGTTAGATCGGGGAAGAGCCGCCACGCGAGGGGGTGGGGGAGACGTGCGACCTAGCGAAATGAAACGATCGATGGCTTAGGGGAGGTTGCTACAGGCCCATGAGGCCCAATTTAACCCGAGACAACCAAAAAAGCGACCGGAGCAGCGGCCCAGACGGTTCGCACTCGTTAATAGCGAATGAAGGCTGATTAGGTGCGATTCACATCAAATCTGACGGCCGAAAATGCTTGAAATTGAAGATCGAACGACCACGGACGCTGATGGCCTGAGAGGGCTGGAAAGTTGCACAGTTTTAATGTATCTAAATGGCTTCCCAGTTTCAGACCAAAGGGAAGATAAAGCAGAAGCAGACATGTTGGAACCTACAAATTCATACTGCCGTTAGGTAAACTCTCAGTTACCACATGAATTCTTAAATTTATTTTATACCCGTTGCAACGCACGGGCCCTTTTGCTAGTAACATAATAAAATGCTTGTGTGCATTGCAGTTTGGTCCTACTCTGGTGTGCACGTTAGGCTAGTCATAGTGGGGGTAACTTAGATAGTAACTTAACACATCTCAAGACAATTTTGCTTATGTGGCAAGTATTTAATAAGGAAAGAGGTTTTTTTTTAGAAAAGGAGGACGACCCCCAGCCTCTGAAGAGGTGCTTGCGGTAACATAATATGTTACTGTAACAAAACATTTCCCGAGACAAAATGAGTCTATGAGCTAATAGATGAAACAATCTATGACACTACTACTATGTTACTTTGTACTATGAAGATAGTAACTTAGAGGGTGCTTGGATTCAAGGGACTTATTTTAGTCTGATTAATAATAATCTCTTTACGAGGCTAAAGTTCCAAGCACCCCTGACTAAAGAGGGGCTAAAACTAGTCTTGAGACTAAAAAATTTTAGTCAGGGGTACCCCTACTAAAATATGGATTAGTCCTTTCTCTTCTCATTTAACCCCTCTCCTTTAACACATGTAAGTTCTGGATTGGAGGGTTTGGAGGATAATAAATGCTCATTAACTTGATTTTAGTCTCTTTAATATTTGGATCCAAACATGGGTGAGGCTAACAAGTTTTAGTCTCACTACTTTTAATCATGAGACTAAAACATATCCAAGCACCCTCTTAGACTAATGTCATATGCATGACACTACTATAAGTTATTCCCTACTATGACCAGCCTTATCTGACACGGAGTGGTTGTCAATTCGGGTCGTTGAAAAATCAAGCAGTGGTTATCATCCCATCCGATCCCGCGAACCAACGAGAATAAAACGAAAAAAACTGTGCTGAGGAAACCTGAAAAGCTACTGACACACGGGCCCGACACAAGCCCCTCGCGGCGTACACAGAAAGGAACCTCTGAGTCTTCCGCAAAGGCTCGATACGAGAATCGCTTCCGCCGCTGCACCGCAGCAGCGCTGCTCCCTGCTACTCCTCCCTTGCCGCCGCCGCCGCCGAAGAGGATACGAGGAGGCGCGCATGGCGGGGGCTTCGCCGGAGAGTGGCGCGCAAAATGCCGCGGTTAAGCGGGTGGGGCACTACTCGTCGATTCAGACCATCCTGCTCGTCGGCGAAGGGGACCTCTCCTTCTCCCGGGCTATCGCCGCCGGGTTCGGCTCCGGCGCCAACCTCGTCGTCACTTCCCTCGAAGACTATGGTTAGTTCCGTACCTCTGGTTTTCATCTTTCTTCCTAGCGCGGGTCAGTCATAGAAGCATTGTGCGGTCGGGCGCGCTCGTTAGGGCCAGGGCATGGGGAAGTCGCATTGCGAAACTCTGATTAGCTTAGCTCGATTCCGAATAACGTGGCAATACTCTGCATCCTCAACGCAACGGCCTAATTTCTGAAATATTTTGATGGCTGGGTTTATTTCTCTGCCTACAATTCTTCTGCAAAACTGGTTTGGACAGATTCTCTGACGGACAAGTACCCTGAAGCAAAATCGAATTTGGCAGAGCTCGAAAAGCTGGGGGCAGTAATTCTGCATGGAGTGGATGCACATACCATGAGGCTTCATCCTGATCTCAAGCTGAAAAGGTTCGACAGGATCCTTTTTTAACTTCCCCCATGCTGGATTCGGATTCAGGTTGAAAGAAGACGACGAGCGTTTAATCAAGTATGTGCATTGGCTTACTTTGGTTTTGCATACTCTGTTGATATGTAGCAATTGCAATGTCTTTGCTGCTTAGGCGTACCTACACCTATGATTGATCAAAGTACCTTTTACTATAAAATTCCAAAAATCTATAGTACATGTTAGTGAAACAATACATGAAAATGCTGTATTTTTTTACATGTACTGGCACACTGAAAAACAACATTTATTTTGTCCTTTTTGTTCAACACGTTGTAGAAGTCAGTTTGTACAGTTGTGTGTATTGTATCCTTACATCATTTTACGACTGCCTTGAAATTAAAAGCAATTTCTACTAAACATTTGCCAACTTTATTTTTTGCTTCATTTAATGCCGAGATGTCTCCACTCAAATGAGAAATAGGATTCATCCTAGACCCTAAACTATGGTCAGTGGTTCAACATGCATGAACCCTGAACAATACAATTGTTTATATTAAACCCTAAACTATCTTAACTGTGTAACTTAAGGGTTGCAATAGTGAGTGAATGTAAGAATTCTAGCCCTATAGTGCAACCCTTATACCCCTTGCAATTGCATGCATGCGGATAGGGGGAAATTGATGTCATCTAGATTCTTTTGAAACTTCAAATTTTAAAATGTTTAACTCCCCAACAGTGAACCCGATTTACTATCCGTCTTCACGGTCGTCTTAGTCTTGGAGAGTTTTGATACTAGATTCCACAGTATATGTTTCGACAATAAAAAAACACGCTAAAAGTTGTCAACCAGATTTTTATGAAGTTGTCACTGTATTAGTACAAAAATTTGCCTACCAATATAGTGGCAACTTCATGAATCATGGGATGACAACTTTTAGACTGTTTCTCTTGCCAAAACATACTCATATCGGTTCTAATTTTGAAGCCCTAGTCAACACAAAGCCAACATTGAAAACGGATTGCGAATCTGACGGACAGCTTAGTCTACAAAACATATTTAGTTCACTCAATTGGTTGTCATGAGTTTTGTTTCTTCCCCTGTAGCCTCGGCAATTTTCATCTTTTCTCATATGTACACCTAGTGATTGGATTTTTGCAAGCAGTTTTTTCAAAATATCTTTTGCATGCAATTGATTGAATTGGATGTCAGTTCTACATGCAAGTGATTAGCACCGAGCAGCCAGGAAACATATCAGCACATGAGAGACATGGTGCAGACGCTTCTGCGTTACTTTTTCTGTTAATATCGGGTTTCCACGAGATATGAAATGGAAACCAAAAAATTCATTGAAGAAAAATGCTAACTTTTGGTATATGCAAAATTGACAAGAAATAAATAGATTCCTCTTGTCTTTTTTGTATAAAATACTCAAATGATCATATTTGTGGATGAACATTTTACAGTCCTCATTTTGTAGCACTCCCTAAGTTGATGGATTTATTTCTGATTTTTCCTGAAACTTCGGAGGTGCAAAACTACTCAGAACTGATGCTATAAAATGAGAACCCACAAAAATTATCAAAATATATGATTACCTGTTTCAAATAAAAATACAGGAGATAAGTTCCCTTGACATTTTTTCACAGGACAATGATAGCCATGTTTTTGATGATGTTTTTTCATGTTATCAACTTATCATTCCATAGCATTTCCTACACTGTGGGTTTAATTTTCATATTGTTTGAAAAGTTGGAAATTCAAAAGCACTATACAAAATCGGACTGGGGCTGGACTGCCTTACAAAGTTTCATAGTTCTGAATTCAAGTCAAGGCTGGCTGTAGTTTAGGAGTCAAAATGAAGTTTTCCCCTAGAATAATAACATGTTCAAAGTGATGGATCATGCTAAAGGCATTTCCATTTACTGTGTGCAATTGTTACTACAACGGTAGAAGGTCTCAAGATATATGTGTCGTAGACTCGTAGTATGTTGACTGGTAGCATTTTACCATAAGAAGCCTTTTTTTTCATTTCTGGTTTTGTGAACATTTTGTATTACTCACAATTCCTGGAAACAGCCTCTTGCAGAAATGTAGGGAAAGGCTGCGTACAATAGACCCAAAGTGGTCGGACCCTCCCCCAGACCCTGCGCAAGCGGGAGCTACATGCACTGGGGCTGCCCTTTTTTTTTGTATTACTCACAATCACTTCGCCACTTCAATCTTACTGACCAATAGCTCCGACCTCCAGGGAGCACCAAAAGGTAGTGAAGGCCTTCTTCGAAAGCGCGGGCCACCTCCTTCGTCCTTACGGTGAAGTTCATGTCAGCCACAAGACAAAACCCCCTTACGACAAGTGGGACCTTCGAAGACTTGCCGCGGATTCTGGTCTTTATCAGGTCAAAGAAGCCCCCTTCCGTGCAGCAGACTATCCTGGCTACAACAACAAAAGAGGAGATGGCAAGGATTGCGACCAACCTTTCATGCTTGGGGAATGCAGCACGTTCATGTTCAGAAAGGGGTATCTGAACATGATTGAAAGGTCAGTGCATATATTTGGCTCAACGCCACTGACATCCATTGAGAATGGTAGAGTATATCCTAACATCTCGGTTTGTTTCTGCTGGTTGTAGGCCTTCCCATTCACTTCCACTTGCTCCAGTGTGGCAGGGGTGTCACCCTTATGTTCCGTTTAACATGTATGGCATGCCGCCAGGCTCAGGATTCCTCCCACAATATGCTGCTGCTCAGCCAGGTAATATTATGTAATAGTTCACCATGGATTGTACCCTGATTTTCATTCCATCGCCGTTGATTTCCCTTGTATTTTCGTCTTAACTGAACCAACTTACAACACCATGTTGATCATGTGGTCTCCAGTGCACAAATGTTACTTCTTACTGACTCATGTTTCCTTTTCCCTTAATGTTCCAGGATATGCACTAGAATACGCTCCCCAGCAGAATAGCAACATGGCAGGTATCATGCAACAGGACCAATTTTCGCATCAGAGAATGCTGATACGGAAGTTTGGTACACATCCCTGCTGAAGAGTGAAGATACTCTGGCTTGAAGTTTGAACTGCCGCTGGAAGATTCTTCTGTGGGAAAGTTTGATGGTGCCAGGATTTAGTTTGCGCTTTGATAAAATAGCACGCATGGTGCCATTGACATATGGCGACCCCACATATCATTGACATAATGCGTGGCGTTTTATCAAAGGCAAAGTAAAACGTGGCATTTTACCAAATCTCCATACGATGTCATTTTTGTTGGCAACAGGCAAACATTGATTGCAACCAACGTTGTTTCCTCTAAATCTAGTCGTAGACTCACGAACAGTCAAATTCTCTATTTTTAGCAGCTCGGTGGTTATACTTTTCATGTCAATTGATAATGGGCTTAAATTGTGAATCGGGCACTTCGCGAGCACTAGTTGCGTCTCTATATCTTATTTTCAGTTTATGTTTTCATTTATCCTTTTGCATGTGGTTTGCAAGGATTCTTTTCTTTTGTCAGGGATCATTTTGAACAATGGCTCACTTGTCTTGAGATTTTCTTGAAAATGTTTGTTTTGTGATGGGCAACCCACATCTATAATTTTGATGTGGTGTCGATGGTCCATGGTTCCCTGCCGGTGTTCCGGCAGCTGCATGAGCCTCCATGGTGCGGCTTCGCACGGATCCAGCCAGCTGCTGGTTTGGAGTGGCGATTTTGGCCAATGAAAACCGTGCTGATTTCGGTCATGGTGAACGATTATGGCGTCTTAGGCGCGGTTGTGTGCGCCTCCATGGCGCGGCTTCACACAGATCCAATGGCGTGACTGCGGGTCAAAACCATGCTGATTTCGGTCATGGTGAACGACGACGAGGTCATAGGCGTTGTTTTCTGTCAAAGGCTTCGGCGTTGCAATTGTCGTCACCTCGCTCTGGCCGTCCTAGGGCAAACCTTAGATCTAGGTCTCGTGGATCGAGTGATGATGACGTCTTCATCGTTGCATTCGTCATCACCTCACTTTAGCGGTTCCGGAGCAAAACCTAGATCTAGATCTCCCAAATCGGATGATGACGATATCTTCGGACCGCTCGCATCTGCGCCCAGCGTGGAGGCCTTTGTGCCGCCGCCACCACTTGCGCCCGGCATGCAACACACCTACCAATGGACGGCCATCGTGCCCGTCTACGTCTCGTGCCCGCCTGTTTGAGTGGGGGCGACGGAGGAGGAGGAACGTCGGCATGTCCTGGAGTGGGAGGCATGTGTGCTGGTTAGGGAGTGGGAGGCATGTGTGCTGGTTAGGGAGTGGGCAGAGCCGCAGAGGCGAAGCGACTGATGTAGGTGGAGCGCAACGAGGAGGAGCAATGCGAGCTCATGGAGTAGGCAGCATGTGTGCAGTAGCCTGATGCGGCCCACCAAACGGCGGCTCTGACTACCTACGAGCAAGCTTTTCCCTGGGTGCAGACGTCAGAGTAGGTCAACCTTACCAACTAAGACGAGGACGCCTACATGCGCCCGATCCGCTGGCCGCCACAATTTTTTTTATGTTTTTAATTTAATTTATTATTATTATTAATATAAGTGGACTTTAGGCATGTTTGAAGTGTTGTTAAGTTTATATATTTTAGATATTTGTTTGGTTTTTTTGTTTTCTGTCCATAAGTTTGGGATGCGTCCACCGGCCAAACACCGCTTGGCCGATCAATGGACAAAAATCGTGCCCCTTGGGTCCGTACGTTGGTGTTGCCGCCGTCCTGCATCTTCACTAGGCCTTCCAAAGCATGCTTGCTCCGTTCCCCTCTTGTTTGCTAGCGATCGGACGCCCGCGCGCCTGGGTCAACTGCTTGTTGCTGCCGGTTTCAGGTTTGCGTCATCATATGCATCCGTCCATCTCGCGTAGTTGCCGGCTTTTTTCAGCACAAGCCATGGGGCAGAAGGAAACAGAGGAGACTCTAGGTCTCTAGCTGCTTGATGTGACACGAGAGACGTTGCGTTGACGAATGGGCATGCCTCTGCTAGACTGCGCCCATGCTTGAGTGGTTGGGCAGGTCTCTCGCCTCGGCTCGTGTGCGTCCTTGACCCGTTATTTTATGTAATCTTTATCGCTCATGACGTGATATTCCATCACGGATCACTGTGTATATCTACTCGTATCCAGAGCCTATGCTATGGAGTACGGAGTTTTTTACTTGACCTCGAAGGCTCGAACTCGTGTGTCACAGTTTTACTTGACCCTAACCTACGGTCGACATAGGTAGAGATAGTAAGCATTTTCTTTGGAACGACTATGAGATTTTACACGCTCATACATACACACATATGCTCATACATATATACATATGCTTATCCTATGAACACGCTCGCACATCCTAGCACCTTCAAGAGAATGGCACACGACACATATCGACGAAGTCGCCACAGACGTCTTCGTAGTCGACGGAAATATTTTCTTACACTGAAGCACATCGCCAGAAGGCCTGAACTAAATCCAGAAAAATGCAAGCATCAATGTCAAGTCTAAGATTTGAATCACCATCCAACTACAGATTGGTTCACGCTGTGGCTAGAATTTTGTTAGAGCATGTTCTACTCCCTCTTATGCACAAATATAAGATATGTTTTGGATATTTCAACATAGATTACATACAAAGAAAAATAAGTGGACAAACAGACTAAAACGTGTATATATACATCCGGTTCAGAAAAAGGTTTAAACATCTTATATTTGTGATGGAGTGGTTTTCCACTGCAGTTGTGGCTTAAATTCAACTTATGTTCTAATTGTCCCTTTAACCGCCAATAGATGCTCATTTGGCCATTCTTAAGCTGTTCATGAGTTGCTTGATGCTGGATCGATTGATGCAGTTGGACAAAATTCTCAAACGTGACTAGATTTTGAGCTGAAAGTTGGATAAGATCAGCTATGTACTCAAATTACATACCTCCGGCAGCTTCTTGACCCTCATCGTCTACAATCATGTTGTGTATAATGATACAAGTTGTCATCGTCTCTGAATCCCATATTTTTACAGGTTCTCAAACAACTGCAAATCAAACTTTGAACAGTTCAAATGCCCTCTTCACATCCTTTCTAGCTCCTTCTTGTTTTTGACCAGAGTGGACTCCTTTCTAACCGACTGGCTCATAGATTGTCTTGATGAAGGTCGCCCACAGAAGAATAGATACCATCAACCAGATAGTAGTCCATACTATAGTTATGACCATTGATGATATAGTTGCACGGAATAGATCCCATATTTGTACAGGTTCTCAAACAACTACAAAACAAACTTTGAACACTTCAAATGCCCTCTTCACATTCTTTCTAGCTCCTTCTTGTTTTTGACCAGAGTGGACTCCTTTCTAACCAACTGGCTCATAGATTGTCTTGATGAAGGTCGCTGAGGGAGTCCTGGATTAGGGGGTGTCCGGATGGCCGGACTATACCTTCGGCCAGACTCCTGGACTGTGAAGATACAAGATTGAAGACTTCATCCCGTGTCCGGAAGGGACTTTCCTTGGCGTGGAAGGCAAGCTTGGCGATACAGATATGTAGATCTCCTACCATTGTAACCAACTCTGTGTAACCCTAGCCCTCTCCGGTGTCTATATAAACCGGAGAGTTTTAGTCCGTAGGACGAACAACAATGATACCATAGGCTAGCTTATAGGGTTTAGCCTCTCTGATCTCGTGGTAGATCTACTCTTGTACTACCCATATCATCAATATTAATCAAGCAGGACGTAGGGTTTTACCTCCATCAAGAGGGCCCGAACCTGGGTAAAACATCGTGTCCCCTGCCTCCTGTTACCATCCAGCCTAGAAGTACAGTTCGGGACCCCCCTACCCGAGATCCGCCGGTTTTGACACCGACATTGGTGCTTTCATTGAGAGTTCCTCTGTGTCGTCACTTTTAGGCCCGATGGCTTCTCCGATCATCAACAGCGATGCGATCCAGGGTGAGACTTTTCTCACTGGACAGATCTTCGTATTCGGCGGCTTTGCACTGCGGGCCAATTCGCTTGGTCATCTGGAGCAGATCGAAAGCTACGCCCCTGGCCATCAGGTCAGATTTGGAAGTTTGAACTACACGGCCGACATCCGCGGAGACTTGATCTTCGACGGATTCGAGCCACAGCCGAGCGCGCCGCACTGTCACGATGGGCATGATTTAGCTCTGCCGCCGAACAGTGCCCTGGAGGCCGCACATGTGTCCGCTCTGAACCCTAGCTCGGAGCCGTTCACACCAATCGAGGATGGGTGGTTAGACACCGCCTCGGGGGCTGCAATCTCTACGGCGATCGAGCCGAACACCAGCCCTATTCTCTGCGAAGCCCGTGACTCCAAGGAGCCGGACTCCTCTCCAGACTCCGAGCCCTCCGCGCCCCGACCGATCGAACCCGATTGGGCGCCGATCATGGAGTTCACCGCCACGGACATCTTTCAGCACTCGCCCTTCGGCGATATTCTGAATTCACTAAAGTCTCTCTCTTTGTCAGGAGAGCCCTGGCCGGACTATGGTCAGCAAGGTTGGGATGCGGATGATGAAGAAATTCAAAGCCCACCCACCACCCACTTCGTAGACACTGTCGATGATTTAACCGACATGCTCGACTTCGACTCCGAAGACATCGACGGTATGGACGCCGTTGCAGGAGACGATCAAGAACCAGCGCCTATAGGGCATTGGAAAGCCACCTCGTCGTATGATATATACATGGTGGACATCCCAAAGGAAGGCAATGGCGATGGAACAGCGGAGGATGACCCCTCCAAGAAGCAGCCTAAGCGCTGGCGTCAGCGGCGCCGCTCTAAATCCCACCAAAACAAAAAACGGTGATTCCGGCACGGGAGATAATAACAACACCCCGGACAGTGCCGAAGACAACCACCTCCGGCAAGATTCAGCACAGGAGGATAGAGAAGCCATCCCTTATGAGAGAGCGGCAGACAGAGAGGTCGAGGACGATAATTATATGCCTCCCTCCGAAGACGAGGCAAGCCTCGACGATGACGAATTTGTCGTGCCAGAGGATCCCGTCGAACAAGAGCGTTTCAAACGCAGGCTTATGGCCACGGCGAGCAGCCTCAAGAAAAAACAGCAACAGCTTAGAGCTGATCAAGATTTGCTAGCCAACAGATGGACTGAAGTCCTTGCGGCCGAAGAGTATGAACTCGAACGCCCCTCCAAGAGCTACCCAAAGCGCAGGTTGCTACCCCAATTAGAGGAGGAAGCACCTAAACCTACATCACCAGCGCATGATGCGGCCGACCGGCCACCCCGTGGCCGCAACAGAGAGGCCTCTCGGCCCTCCACTCAAGCCGCACCCCGATGCCGCTCAAAAAATACCAAGGCATGGGAAAATGCGCCAGACCTGCAAGACATATTGGAGGACAAGGCAAGGCAAACAAGATCGATCTACGGATCACGTGGGCGCCCCACGGCACGAGACGGTACTCGTCATGCCGGATACAGTAAATCCGGCCGGGCCGAACACAGTAGACAAAGCTCGTTTGAGCTGCGTCGTGATATAGCCCAATACAGAGGCGCCGCACACCCACTATGCTTCACAGATGAAGTAATGGATCATCAAATCCCCGAGGGTTTCAAACCCGTGAACATCGAATCATACGATGGCACAACAGATCCTGCGGTATGGATCAAGGACTATCTCCTTCATATCCACATGGCCCGCGGTGATGACCTACACGCCATCAAATACCTCCCACTCAAGCTTAAAGGACCAGCTCAGCATTGGCTTAACAGCTTGCCAGCAGAATCAATTGGTTGTTGGGAGGACCTGGAAGCCGCATTCCTCGACAATTTTCAGGGCACTTATGTGCGACCACCAGACACCGATGACCTAAGCCACATAATTCAGCAGCTAGAGGAATCGGCCAGACAATTCTGGACACGGTTCCTAACCAAGAAAAATCAAATCGTCGACTGTCCGGACGCAGAGGCCCTAGCAGCCTTCAAGCATAACATTCGCGACGAGTGGCTTGCACGGCACCTAGGACAGGAAAAGCCGAAATCCATGACAACCCTCAATTCACTTATGACCCGCTTTTGCGCAGGAGAAGACAGCTGGCTAGCTCGCAGCAATAACATGACCAAGAGCCCTGGTAATTCGGATACCAAGGACAACAGTGGCAGGTCGCGTCGCAACAAGCAAAAGCGCCGCATTAACGGCGACAATTCTGAGGATACGACAGTTAATGCCGGATTCAAAGGCTCTAAACCCGGTCAGCGGAAAAAGCCATTCAAAAGAAATACTCCGAACCCATCCAGTTTAGACCGAATACTCGACCACTCATGCCAGATACATGGCACCCCCGAAAAACCAGCCAATCACACCAACAGGGATTGTTGGGTGTTCAAGCAGGCAGGCAAGTTAAATGCCGAAAGCAGAGACAAGGGGCTGCATAGCAATGACGAGGAGGAGCCCCGGCCGCCGAACAACAGTGGACAGAAAGGTTTTCCCCCACAAGTGCGGACGGTGAACATGATATACGCAACCCACGTCCCCAAGAGAGAGCGGAAGCGTGTGCTAAGGGACGTATATGCGATGGAACCAGTCGCCCCAAAGTTCAACCCATGGTCTTCCTGCCCGATCACTTTTGATCGAAGGGACCACCCCACTAGCATCCGTCATGGCGGATTCGCCGCATTGGTTCTAGACCCAATTATTGACGGATTTCACCTCACTAGAGTCCTTATGGACGGCGGCAGCAGCCTGAACCTGCTTTATCAGGATACAGTGCGGAAAATGGGCATCGATCCCTCGAGGATTAAACCCACCAGAACGACCTTTAAAGGCGTCATACCAGGTGTAGAAGCCAACTGTACAGGCTTAGTTACACTTGAAGTGGTCTTCGGATCTCCGGATAATTTCCGAAGCGAGAAGTTAATCTTCGACATAGTCCCGTTCCGCAGTGGCTATCACGCACTGCTCGGGCGAACCGCATTTGCCAAGTTCAATGCGGTGCCGCACTACGCATACCTCAAGCTCAAGATGCCAGGCCCTCGAGGCGTCATCACGGTCAATGGAAACACCGAACGCTCTCTCCGAACGGAGGAGCATACGGCGGCTATCGCAGCGGAAGTACAAAGCAGCCTCTCAAGGCAATTCTCTAGTCCGGCCATTAAACGTCTGGACACCGTCAAGCGAGCCCGGAGTAACCTACACCAAGACCGCCCGGCACGTTCAGAGCAAGCGTAGCAATGCGGCCCCAACCCCAGCCCTCGCGAACTTGCGAAACCAGTGCTGCGCGTACATAACTACGCTCTAGAAATACCATGGGCACAGGGGGAGGGGCACCATCACGGCACGCCCGAAACGCGGCTTAAACCGCACTAGGGGCTGCCGATTTCTTAATTTTCTCTTATTTTCAGGACTCCATTCTTCGAAGGCTTGTCCGGCAGTACAATTGCCGCACAAACGATACAACCAGGGAAGCAGAAAGCTACGCCGCACTACGGAACTCTAAGGTGGTCTCTATAACGAGCAGTATACCTGTTTCGCATAACATTCCGCAGCTCGCCCCTGGAAAGGACATATTTGATAGTCCCATCTTTTGCTTATCGCACTATTTGTATCGTTCTGCTTTGATCGCAGCTTTTTTAAATAAACAATGCATAGCTTCCGTCTATTATTGCATTACCTCTTTTTACGAATATATGTTCATTAATGACATGTTGCACCCGTACACTTTGGTACGGCCAATACGCCAGGGGCTTAAGTACCCCACAACATGGTGTGAGAAGTCCGAACACTTTCACAAGTGCGGCACCCCGAACTTATAGCATTATATGCATCGGCTCCGAATCATGTCTTGGGTCAATAGTTGGGTTTGCCCGGCTCCTATGTTTTGGTACCTTACGTTCCGTTATATCGGCTAAGGTAGCACTAGGAGAACTACTGCGATTGTGCCCCAGTTGAGCTGGGCTAAGCACCTCAGTAGAGAAAGCTAAAACTGACCGTCATGATGAGGCGAGAGCTGGTCGCTGTTCGAGAGGTTTTCGAGTCCCTAAAGACTTATGCCGCTTAGAGCGAGGAGTCGGCTTTGTCCGGCCTAGGCGTGGATAGCGCCCCGAACTCGGTCTTCCGAACACTAGGGGCTTCGCCGAAATTTAAAATTATAGAATTCTATGGCTAAGTGAGAGTGTTCAAGCATTATAGTCCGATTGCCTTGTTCGTTGTGTTGAGCGCCTCCCTCGAAGGACCCAAGAATGGGAAAAAGAGCGCTCATGTTTATCCCGAACACCCCAGCACTCGTGCCATGGGGGCAGAAGCCGACGACTCGCCATCTCTCAAATTTGATAAACGGCCGCACAGAAGGTAATATTTTAAATTCAAAAAGCATTGCTTAGCGCACATGAACAAGTTTTCAGCGCACAGGACAAAACGAGCGAGTTTACTGAAAAATTACATCCATGGAACATTCATCCGCCACAAGGCGGGCACCCTTCAGAACGCCCTCATAATACATCTCGGGCTTGCGATGCTCCTTGCCCGGCGGTGGCCCGTCCTTCACAAGCTTCTCAGCATCCAGCTTGCCCCAGTGCACCTTCGCACGGGCAAGCGCCCTACGGGCACCCTCGATGCATACGGAGCGCTTGATGACTTCGAGCCTTGGACAGGCCTCCACCAGCCGCCTCACCAGCCCGAAGTAGCTCCCAGGCATGGCCTCTCCAGGCCACAGCCGGACTATGAGGCCCTTCATGGCCTGTTCGGCCACCTTATGGAGCTCGACCAGCTGTTTCAGCTGGTCGCTTAAGGGCACCGGGTGTTCGGCCTCAGCATACTGAGACCAGAACACCTTCTCCGTCGAGCTTCCCTCCTCGGCTCGGTAGAAGGCGGCGGCATCCGACACGCTACGGGGCAAGTCTGCGAATGCTCCTGGAGAGCTCCGGATTCGGGTAAGTGACAAGTAATTCACTTTTACGTGCTTGCTTTGCATAAAGAATGCCTTACCCGCCGCTATCTTTTTTATTGCCTCAACCTCCTGGAGGGCCTTCTGGGCTTCGGCCTTGGCAGACTTGGCATCTTCAATGGCCGCCGCGAGCTCAGACTCTCGCGTCTTCGAGTCAAGCTCCAAACTCTCATGTTTTTTCATGAGAGCCTGGAGCTCTTGCCGCACCTCGCCAACCTGCGTCTCATGCTTCTCCCGCTCGGTGCGCTCCGTGGCCGCCCTCTTTTCGGCCTCGGACAGCGCTTGCTTAAGGGTCGCCACCTCAGTTGTGGCCCCTACAATAGCCGCGTTAATCCTGTCACTTTTTGCAATTGCACCTTTCACATATTTCAATAAGGTATTTCTTACCTTCCTTCTCCTCGAGCTGCTGCTTGGCTAGGCCGAGCTCTTGCTCGGACCGCTCGAGGTTCTGCTTCAGCGTATCTACCTCCATAGTCAGTGCGGCGGAGGCCAGCAGCGAAGCCTGCATACGCATATTGACTTGATTATGTTAGACTCCTGCGAATGTTATTAGATCCTCTATTCGGCTTTTCTTTCCGAACGCCGAACAGAGCATCAGGGGCTACTGTCTATGCGGTAATATTTTTACATATTCTTTACTTACCTCAAAGCCTATTAGAAGGCTGGCACATGCTTCAGTTAGTCCGCTCTTGGCGGACTGAACCTTCTGGATCACCACACTCATAATAGTGCGGTGCTCCTCGTCGATGGAGGTGCCGTTAAGCGTCTCCAGCAAATTGTCCGGTGCCTCCGGTTGGACGGAGGTCACCGGCTCGGTAGGCTTGCTCCTCTTGGAAGGAGGCTGCCTACCGGAGTCCGGAACCGTTGAAGGTTCCGGCGCGGTGTCCGGCTCAAGGCCGGACTTGGAGCCCTTGGGGGTTCTATCCCCTTTACGCCTGGAGTCCGGGAGGTTGCCTTGCGGCGCCTCCAGGACCACCTCCTCCTGGCTTGGAACCTGTTGGGACGCCACCTCGGCGCCGTCCGTAGGGTGGGGGGAGGAAGCCGTCGGAAGCGAATTCACATCCGACGAGTCCAGGGAGCCGCTCGACGACTCGTCGAGCCCGGCCTTGGGCGGACTGCACAATCATGTTCGACGTAAGGAAAAGCTGTGCAATGGGGGAATACTATGAATCACTCTGGTATCCGGATACTTACGATCTCGCCAGGGGCTTGGCCCTGTGCGGCCACTCCTCTTCGCCGTCGTCGGCGTTGGTGGAGTAGTCCGGAGGAGGGGTCTTCCCCCTCTTGGACCCTTCGGCCTCCCCGGTTGGGGCGGCCTTCCTTTTCTTCCCTCCCCCCGCTGGAGGGGGAGAGGTCTCTTCTTCCTCCTCCTCGTCTTCATGGGAGGAGTGCGCCTTGGAGTCGTCGGATGATGAATTCGACACCTCCTGGCGCCGGGCACTCTTTCGAGTCCCCATGGCCTTCTTCTTGGCCTTCTTCTCCGGCACCACGTAGGGTGCCGGAACCAGCAGCTTCGCCAAGCGAGCGTCCGCTGGGCCTTCGGGCAAAGGAGCCGGACAGTTGATCTGTCCGGACGTCTCCTGCCAATCCTGTCAAAGGTAAGGGAGCTTAGATCCCGCATGGAGTCAAACTATGAAAAACTAATACCCTGTAAAAGGTGAAAACAGCTTACCGCACGAGCCGGACGCTGCGTGCTGAATCTTCGATCCTCAGTAGCAGATGCGGGGGCGTCGGCGCCCTTGAAAAGCACCTTCCAGGCATCTTCGTACGTCATGTCGAAGAGTCTGCTCAGAGTTCGGTGCCGCGCCGGGTCGAACTCCCACAGGTTGAAAGCCCGTTGTTGACACGGGAGGATCCGGCGGATGAGCATAACCTGGACTACGTTGACAAGTTTGAGCTTCCTGTCCACCAGGGTTTGGACGCATGTTTGGAGTCCGGTCAGCTCTCCTTTTTTACCCCACGACAGACCCGTCTCTTTCTAGGAGGCGAGCCGCGTAGGGGGTACGGATCGGAACTCGGGGGCTGCGACCCAGTCAGGGTCGCGCGGCTCGGTGATGTAAAACCACCCCGACTGCCACCCCTTTAGGGACTCCACGAAGGAGCCCTCGAACCATAGGACGTTGGGCATCTTGCCCACCATGGCGCCTCCGCACTCCGCTTGGGTGCCGCGCACCACCTTCGGCTTGACATTGAAAGTCTTGAGCCATAGGCCGAAATGGGGGCGGATGCGGAAGAAAGCCTCGCACACGACGATAAACGCCGAGATGTTGAGGACAAAGTTCGGGGCCAGATCGTGGAAATCCAGGCCATAGTAGAACATGAGCCCCCGGACAAATGGGTGGAGAGGGAAGCCCAGTCCGCGGAGGAAATGGGGGAGGAACACCACCCTCTCATGGGGCCTAGGGGTGGGGATGAGCTGCCCCTCTTCGGGAAGCCGGTGCGCAATGTCGTTAGACAAGTATCCGGCCTTCCTCAGTCTTTTGATGTGTCCCTCCGTGACGGAGGAGACCATCCACTTGCCTCCCGCTCCGGACATGGCTGGAGAAGGTTGAGGTGGGGTGTGCGGACTTGGGCGCTGGAGCTCGAGTGCGCGGAAATGGATAGGCAAAGGAGGAAGAAGGCGTGGATGAAAAGGTGGATCCTTATCCCCTTATATGGGCGGACGCGACTATGCGCCCCCACCAGCCTGGTAAAACTCGCTTATCTCCCAAGCGCCATAGTCAATGGCGCGGTTGGGTTACCCACACCCGTATTGATGAGAATCCCGGAATAAGGGGACACGATCTCTGCTTTAACAAGACGTGCCAAGGAAACCGCCTCGCTAAACGCGCTGAGGTGGGACAGTAAAACGATTCGAATAAAGACTTGGCCGTGGTGTGATGTCACGCTACGGAATACGTCAGCAGATTAGATTTGTGTAAATATTATTCTCTCTATGGCAATATGTGGAAACTTATTTTGCAGAGCCGGACACTACCTTTGTGTTCAAAATCTTCTATGAAGTACTTGGAGGAGGAACCCGCCTTGCAATGCCGAAGACAATCTGCGCGCCGGACTCGTCGTCATTGAAGCCTGGTTCAAGGGCTACTGAGGGAGTCCTGGATTAGGGGGTGTCCGGATGGCCGGACTATACCTTCGGCCGGACTCCTGGACTATGAAGATACAAGATTGAAGACTTCATCCCGTGTCCGGAAGGGACTTTCCTTGGCGTGGAAGGCAAGCTTGGCGATACAGATATGTAGATCTCCTACCATTGTAACCGACTCTGTGTAACCCTAGCCCTCTCCGGTGTCTATATAAACCGGAGAGTTTTAGTCCGTAGGACGAACAACAATCATACCATAGGCTAGCTTCTAGGGTTTAGCCTCTCTGATCTCTTGGTAGATCTACTCTTGTACTACCCATATCATCAATATTAATCAAGCAGGACGTAGGGTTTTACCTCCATCGAGAGGGCCTGAACCTAGGTAAAACATCATGTCCCCTGCCTCCTGTTACCATCCGGCCTAGATGCACAGTTCGGGACCCCCTACCCGAGATCCGCCGGTTTTGACACCGACAGTCGCCCACAGAAGAATAGATACCATCAAGCAGATACTAGTCTATATTGTAGTTATGACCATTGATAATATAGTTGCACAGAATAGATCCTATATTTTTACAGGTTCTCAAACAACTGCAAAACAAACTTTGAACACTTCAAATGCCCTCTTCACATCCTTTCCAGCTCCTTCTTGTTTTTGACCAGAGTGGACTCCTTTCTAACCAACTAGCTCATAGATTGTCTTGATGAAGGTCGCCCACAGAAGAATAGATACCATCAACCAGATAGTAGTTCATATTGTAGTTATGACCATTGATAATATAGTTGCACGGAATAGATCCCATATTTTTACAGGTTCTCAAACAACTGCAAAACAAACTTTGAACACTTCAAATGCCCTCTTCACATCCTTTCTAGCTCCTTCTTGTTTTTGACCAGAGTGGACTCCTTTCTAACCAACTGGCTCATAGATTGTCTTGATGAAGGTCGCCCACAGAAGAATAGATACCATCAACCAGATAGTAGTCCATATTGTAGTCATGATCATTGATAATATAGTTGCACGGAAGAGCTTGTCCTTCAATCAACCTAACAAATAATGGAGACCGCTCCAACACGTTGATGTCATTGTGAGACATAAATATGTCAAAGAAAGCATGCAAAATCCAAAGGCCATGTGATGCACTTGCTTTAAAAAATGATGATGGTCTTTTTAACACGGCCCTGATATTGCCCATGTAAAGCTTATGGGCAGTTCCTCCATCTCCAGTGCATGCAATTAAGGGATTCGTGCATACCTGTCCACCCTCTTGCTTCGGACATCGCTGTGTCCACGATAGTTGGTTCCATCAAGTACTATCATCCAAACACCTTGACTGCTACAATAGCAAACCTCATGATGGCAATTGCGCATGTGCTTTCAGACATCCAAAGGTACTCATCCCACGAATCAGCGGTTGTGTCATAAGCAAGCATCCTCAATGCATACATGCACTTTTGGTAACCAGAGAATCCAATTTTTCTAATGGCCTTCAAGATGAAGTAGTCGTCATAGGGAACTTTTCATGTCATTCGACTTAAACCGTGAAGCGGGAACTTTGCAACTTGCAAACCACTAGTTGCATGTCCCTATCTTATTTTCAATTTATGTTTTCATTTATCTTTAGCATGTGGTTTTGCGAGCATTGTTTTCTTAGGGATCATTTTGAACAATAGAAATGTTTGAAACATGAATTAATTTATAGCCCACTTGTCTTGAAATTTTCTTGAAAATGTTTTTCTTGTGAGGGCAACCCCCTTCCACAATTTTGTTGTGGTGTGTATAGTCCATGCTATGCGCTCACAACTTTGTCGATCGTCACACACAAGGCCACAACCACACACAACATGACATGCACTACCCATGCAGACGCAAGGCCAATCCCTGACACGCCAGGGGCCATAGTGCAAGATGCCAAGATGACAAACTGGGCCCTTTTGTATAATACACCTAGTTATAGAAGTACCACCAGGGAGATCCACCTCCAGGCGGAGATGTGATGTGTGTCTGGGAGGAGGCCCGCGCGTCACGCCACAAGCATTGCGGCTGGCTTGCCTCTGGATAGTCTAAAGGAGGAGCTGCGAGAACACATGAAGGTTGAGGCGTCGGAGCAGGAGAAGGTGGGGGTGGAGCAGGAGGCAGTGGGGATGGAGATGGTGGCGCCGGAGCAGGATGATTAATAGGAGCCACCGTCAAATGAGGAGGAGGAGGCACCACACCGACAATGGAATTCAG
Source organism: Triticum aestivum (assembly GCF_018294505.1). Classification (NCBI taxonomy): domain Eukaryota; kingdom Viridiplantae; phylum Streptophyta; class Magnoliopsida; order Poales; family Poaceae; genus Triticum; species Triticum aestivum. The sequence continues at coordinate 471,407,261 of NC_057806.1, read as the reverse complement.
GATGGAGGACACACTCACTGAGTTCGAGCTCGCGCAAGCGGAGGAGGTGGCGCCATCTTCGACTCCATCCACTCTGAGTCGGAGGTGGTGGAGGCCAATCGCCGCTTCCTTCGTGAAGCGAACATGGAGCGCGAGGAGCTGTTTGCCGACAAGGAGGACGCGCCGGAGTTTTGTCTCTAGGCTGCCGGCTCCGGCATGAACGCGTCATCGACATATCCGATGACAAGTAGTGTAGATCTTAAATGTTCATGGCTTTGTATGAAAATGGAGATTGTCAAATGGGAATGTAATTGTGATGTGTGATATGGGGATGACCGGGCGTTGTGCGTGGACCGGACCGGACACTTCACATTCGGATTCCCACGCCCAAAACGAAAACCCCAAGCATCCAAATCCAAAGAAAAAAAATTCCAGCCCTGCCAAGCAGGCCCCACTGCGGAGGACCGCATTTTATTTTTCCCGACGGAGCCTTCTTCAGGAAGACAAGACTCGAGTCCACAGTCCCGCAGCGTCACTGTCAGACACCCACGCACGCACGCACGGTCTCAGCGTGCTCGTCCCGGTCTCGCCGGCGGAGGGAGAGAGCCGGAGAAAGGGGAATGCCGCGGCGGTGATCGCGTCCGATTGAAGGGGCAAGGCGCCGGTTCAAGGGGTTCCGGCGTCGGCCGCCGTCGACGGGTTAAGGGGCGCCAAGCGCCGGCGGTGGAGCGGGCCTAGGCGACCGCCGTGTAGGGGAATGGCAAGGCTGCGGAAGAGGAAGAGGGGGACGGGGAGGGGGAGGGGCGTGAGGTGGCTGAGCCACTACTCATCGGGGCAAAGCATTCTGATCGTCGGAGACGGGGATTTCTCCTTCTCGCTGGCTCTCGCCGCCGCGTTCGGGACGGGCCGGAACATCGTCGCGACGTCGCTGGACTCCTATGGTTCGATCCTTTACGCTCTCTCTTTCAGCAGGACTAATGCTGCTTTCATTTAATAACAGTACTAGTTAGACCTAGGGTTTCAAGAAATGGAATCCTGGAGGCGTAGGGTGCATACAGGAGCACAATGTGTTGCTTTGAGGCCTACTTCTATTTGCCATTTTGTGTGGGTTATAGAGGGAGTTCATGTGCTTTACTCCGTGGAGATCGAAATCACCATAAAAAGTTGGCTAATTGCGGTGATAAATGGAACCATGGAGGTGGAGGGGTAGGGGGGAAGCGGGGGAGAGTGAATACATGACCTGCCACATGTTAATTTTAGGAATGTAGGAGAATTTTGCATCCTCTCTTGATTAAGAAGGATTTGATTTACTTTATACTGCTGTGGTAAAGTTCACTGTGAAATTGCTGACTGGTCGTTTAACAGCTAGCACAGAGTATGCTATACAATGAGGTGGAAGAGATTTTATGATGGAAAAATCTATCTTGTTATTCGCTGCCATTTTCTTACTTTCATCAGCGTATTATTGAATTTGTTAACGATTTTCATGATATAATCGAAACTAATTGGGAGTCCTATTTGAGTGATCTGTTGACTGTTGTTGGTTACTGTCAGAAATTGTTTGTCGTGGCGGGCACATTAAGATACATGATTTATACTTCTATTTATCTCTTCATTGCCATTGTATAATCAGATATTCTGGACACTGTAATTTGGATAATTTTCGTGTGTGCATATGAGCATTGTTTTCATATGGTTTCTCACCCTGCAGCCCAATATGAACAAAATTTATGGTTTCAGCAACTACATTATGTCAAAAGTGATTTAGCAAGTTCGTGGTGAAAGGGCCATTTAGGACCTAACAAGCCTTTGGAACTTGGAAACGTGAATTAGGAATTAACCCGTGAGAACACACATTCAGCAAAACTCTGTGTCAGGCTGGCGTTAAAAGAACATCCTCTTTTATTTCCATGTAACCACCACTTTTTCTTTGGCTCCTTAGCAACTTTTTATCTTTTAATAATTGTTATTTACTTCATTCCTAATTCCTCCTTGAGGCCTTGATATGCTATGCATTAAACTGCCCCTACTTACCTTATATGCTCAGAGGGATAATTTGTAGTGTGATTTTGTGGTCATTTTTACATTCTTTGTTATATTTATCTGTTTTGTTTCTGTTCTTGTTGCCAATTTTCTGCAGAGGCTCTGTCTCGCAAGTATATCAAAGCACAATCAAATTTAATGCGGTTGAAGAGAATGCATGCCACGGTTTTGCATGGTATCGATGCAAATACAATGAAGGGACATACTGATCTGAAGATGAGACTATTTGATCGGATTGTCTTTAATTTTTCTCATGCTGGATTCAGTGGAAGAGAGTGTGAGATGCACGTCATCAGGTATGAGCACTCTTTGATGGTTATCTTTAGTTATCACAGCTAATAATTGATTGTTCCTGGATTTTGTAAGTTACAGTCATTTTTCTTGTAAACTGGTTGCCTCATAATCTTTGTTTGTGAGTTAGAGTTGGTTCAGTAGTCCTAGGGTCACATCTCTGTTAGGAGCTAGGAGTTATTCTCTTGGGTATTTTTGCTTAGAGTGCAAAGGAAGCTGTTATCTTTTCCAGTTTTGCTTTTCACCTCAAATTATTTTTGCTTGCTGCTAAAATTTATTAGTATGAGTTCTCCCATGTTGACAGCGTCGTTATTTGAAATGCACCGTAGTTATGTACTTATGTATGCTCAGTATATGCCTCTTTATGGTAGTTTTTGCTAGTTCATTCTTTTCATTTACTCCACAATTGAAAGACATTTGAGTTACAATTTACAACATGAGATCGTTCTTATAAGTTGCACGCATAGAATTTGTCAACACCTATGTAGTAAGGCTGATATGATCGACCACAAGAACAATAATTTCTTTTCGTGACCCACTGCTTTTTTTAACCCATAACGGTTGTGGCAACCTATTTTCGAAAATGTGAACAAATTCTGGGATGTAAAAATATGCCGTAACATGTATGTGAATCTATAAAATAACATGCACAAGTATGAACGTTTCTGTTTTGTGCGAAAAAGATGAGAAGAGATAAGTGAATATGATGTGCCCATACTGTAATTGATATTTTGGATGGTTTCTATAGGTGCATGTTATAGCATGGCCTACATACATGTTTTTTTTTTCCTTCATATTTCTGGGGAACCTTGTTTTGGATCTGGTGGTTCCCTGTTTAGTTAACCCTAGAACCCTTTTGATAAGATAATGCTTCAGCAAGCCACCTTTTGTATCATCTTCTTAACCTTTTATTCCGATCTATAGATCGCACAGGGAGCTGGTGAGGGGGTTCTTTGGCAACGCGCGAGAGCTGCTTCAGCCGTATGGTGAAATCCACATTAGCAACAAGACAGGACATCCTTACGACCGGTGGGATATTGAGCAACTCGCCTCAGAATCTTCTCTGGCTATGATTGACATAGTTAGTTTCCAGAAACAAGACTACCCTGGCTATAACCCGAAGAGAGGAAGCGGTGCAAAGCCCAACAAACCATTCCCTCTTGGTGACTGCAGCACATACAAGTTCATCGCGAAACATAATGATGCTCAAGAAGAACGTGCATGTTGCTCCTACATTTGCCAAGATACATATGTCTCGCCGTACTTTGACTATGCGAGCGGTCTCGCCGCACTCGGAGCTGGGAATGGGGGGCACCTTGCATACTGATGAAATGTAGTGAACCGGTCCTCGTACTAAGGTTGTGTTAACAAACTGGTTCTGAAACCTGGGATGCTTTTGGTGAACTTGATGTGGGACGACTTTTCATGTCATGGAGTACCTTCGGACTTCCATGGACATGGCATGGCCCGTGCTGATATGAAGCACCATCCATTACTGTAATTAACTAGAGGCACTGCTGAAAGTATGACCGACATTATGTGATGAAAATGCAGGCGCTTCTCTTGCAATGGTTTGCGTGGCCTGTATGTTTATTTTGGGGTTTGTTTCCCCTTGTATCAATTGCTGCAGATTCAGTCAAGAAATAGCAGAAAACCCCTACATAAAATCCCGCATAGGAGTATATGTTCTGATGAGTTGGTGATGTGGTTTTGGGAGCGAGTTATACTACCAATATTTGACTGAACCCAGCGTTCAGGCCCTACATGAATCTAATGGATCGCCATAAACGCTCGTTCAAAATTCACACGATGCATCCACTTCGTGCTAGTACGTGCTACAACAGCATTCGAAACGGTTCACGCATGCATGATGCATCGCTTGGTGTTTCAGATTCCCACGAACAGAGAGTTTACTGATGGCTTAATGGAAGATCCACCCAGAGGGACCGCGCGTGCCAGCTGAGCAGAACCCAAGGCGACGCATGCAGCTAGGAAGCTAGCGCTAGCCCTTCCTCTCCCTTCCACGTAGCTGGGAGGGAGTACGTGCAGTGCAGATCCAAGACACTCTGGGACTTAGCTCTGGCCTCGCTCTCTTCGGGCAAGGGGAATGGCGAGTTGGCGACGCCGGTGGTAAAGCTGGTGGCGCTCCCCGTGGAGGGGAAGAAGGACGAGAAGGTGGTCAGGTGGCTCAAGCACTACTCCTCCGCGCAGAGCATTCTCATCGTCGGCGACGGCGACTTCTCCTTCTCCCGTGCGCTCGCCACCGCCTTCGGCTCCGGCGCCAACCTCGTCGCCACGTCCCTAGACTCATACGGTTCGACATCCTTTCCGCTTTCCCTTGCTTCCCGTACTGAGAGATCGGTCCTGCTAAGGTGCATGCATATTACTGGTACCTCTACCGCTAACTGGAATAGATGGAACAATGAACTCAACTTTTATAACAAAAACCTTTTTTTTAACCTCCGTATAGTTGATGTATTTATCTGTTTGCTCTGCATTTTTTCTTGTTGCCAAAGGGGCGTTGATCTGCAAGCATCACCAAGCCGAATCAAACGTAAGAGAGCTGAAGAAAATGGGGGCCACAGTTTTGCATGACGTCGATGTGAATAATATGAAGCTTCATACTTGTCTGAAGATGAAACGGTTCGATCGGATTGTATTCAATTTCCCACATGCAGGTTTCACTGGACAGGAGACCCAGCTGCATGTGATCAAGTATGTGCACTCACTTGCTGCATGGTTATTTTGTAGTACTATTATCTCAACTAGTGTACAGTTACTAGTAAAGTTCGATTAAGATTATAAGAAAGAAATACCAACATTCATAATATAAAATTGATAGCATTAGATGCATCATTGAATTAACATTCATTTCATATTATATATCTCTAGTATTATAGATGTTGATATTTTGAGCTCTTTTAGGGTGATTGGCGAGTTACAACTCGTAATTTCATGTAACTCCACCTCCAATTATTCTTGACCGTCAGATCTGAGAAATCAGTAAAATAATTATTTTTTGGTCAAAAGGGTAGAATAGTAAAGTTCCACCAATCCGTTCCGCAGGAGAATTAGCTCGCCCGTGCCCGTCCCCCACGCAGATCGTTCTGTTTCTGGTCGCATAGACGCCGCCGCCGCCCTTTCCGCCGTTCCGATCGAGCGATCCCGCCGCGGCACCGCTCCAGGCAAGCACCAGCAGTCGCCTACCTGGTGTCGCTCCTGCCACGAGGGTTCCGGCTCAACGCCAGGAACTGCTAACCGTCCGCTGCGGCGCACCGAGCCCACCGAAGTCTTCCCTGCCCCGCCGCCCACTGCAGCGGCTCCCTTCCGTCAAGCAGCCGGCGAGGCGAGCACTCCGTCGATAGGTACCTTTCCCTCCCCTACCCCCCCTCCCTCCCCCCGCCCCGCGTTGCTTGTCAGGTCGTCACCGGCTGTGAGAGGAAATTTGGGTGCTCCTGCAGTGTCAATTCAGCCTAGACTCTTTGCACAATTAGAGATCAGATAACGGTCAGTTATCGTCCTTCTTCGATGATTTCTTTCTCTTCTTCCCGGTGCAAGGCTCTTTTCCTTTCAGGTTTTGAGAAAATGTTTGCAGCTGGCCCATAAGATGCTCATTTCTATGCGCTGGGATTGCAATGCAATGGTCAGTGGGAGGGGAAAAAATACATTAAGAGAACCATGAAGAGAGTATCAACAACATTTTTGTCTATAGCTTATCAACTATGTATTCAACATTTGGAAAATTACGAGTACACAAGCATCTCAAACAACCTTGTGTAGAAAACAACAATCCCAGGAAGCCAATATTCTTTACTTCTCTTTCAGGCATTTGTAAAGATATTGTTTGCTCAAATACCTGTGAGGATAACATCGTCCATCCTAATGGATTTACGACTAGCATGTTGTGCATAGAACTCAACATCCTTAGCCAGTTGCTGTGCACATTGGGAAGAATATGTTAATTACACTACCCATAGAGTTTCCAAATATGCAAATCTAACAAGATTCAGAACCATTCTTATTCTGCTGAGGGAAAATAAGCAGTTCAGTACAGATAGTACAGCAGAACGCTATAGTTTCAGAGGTGTTGCTCTGAAAATCCACGTCCTTATGTTCTGATACATCTCCTTTACTGTCGCCGTGCAACCAGTGGTTCCCACAACATCCCCGATCCCGAGCTGGAAATGTGGTCAGCTATTGCTTTCTAGCTGATACAGTGTACCACTTAAAAGGACGAGATTCTTGAGTTTGTGGACGGGTTTGGGTGATCTTCAGTGCAACTTGATGTATTATTTCTCACGTGTATTCTACAACCCACCAAGGTCTAGGAGTCACGTTGGCTAAACATTACCTAAATGCATTAAATAGTGCTTTGCTTTATTCAAGAGCACATTCCCAATTGAACTAAATATCTTGAATTGTGTTAGAGGAGCATGCAAATCATATATAAGGATAGTATCTATAGCAGAGATTGTTTGTTAGAGTTTGGTGTATTCTCATCATGAATATTTTGTCTATGCAGAGCTTGTTGTAAGAGAAAAAACCATCAGTATCAGCATGAAATTCGAGATACACAACTCCTAGTACGGCGGCATCCACATCGCTCCCACGATTACTGCTTTTGAAGTTTGTGTATGATATAAAAATTAATGGATGTGCTATGATCTTGTGCAGAAGAGTCAGATCAGTCATAATGTGGCCAAGTTCAAATTTGTTTCCCTAGACCTACTTCTGTGTTGGGCCATGCAATTGGCCAATATATAAGATGCAGGTCTGAACACTTGTACTGCTCATATCCTGGTCAACAGTTATGATGTTGAGTTATGGTCATTCTTTTTGGTACATGGAGTGAGATAGATATTCTGATTCTGTTTTTTGTATTTTGTTAACTGACTGTAGAGGGAAGGATGCTACTGGTGAGGAAGTAGTCAAGCCTTATACTCCGACTACACTGGATTCTGATATTGGATACTTTGAGCTTGTTTTAAAGGTAATTTATCGTAAACATGTTCCAACCGCACTGAATGTGTCTTATCATTGATTCTGATGGTAAAAAGATTATGTGACTACTTGACTAGAATAATTAGCTTAATTGTACACCATATTATTAATTCACTTCTGAAGATATGTTGCAGCCAAATAGTTCTCTTAGAACATGACCAACCATCGACAATTATGAGTTGTTATATCATGTCAACTATTGTGTTATGATTGGTTGCCATGACGAGTATCCCTCCCAGCTCCCTGCGCCGCCGTCTGCCTCTGACGATTCCGCACGCGTGTAGGCGACAGTGGAACAAATTCAGACATTCAAAGATATCCGTCCGTCAAAATATTCAGGTTCTGCACTTTTGTATTTCACGCCATTCTTCCTTTTTTCTCTCGTTTGCATTGCATGTGCACAGTAAACCACATAGTCGTCCATCACTGAATGTCTGAATTTGTTCCATTCAGACATTCAAAGTCACATTCCCCATGCGTGTATGTGACAGTGGAACCGGTCTGATCGCTTTGCAGTTTCTCAATTTATTCGCTATGTTCTGAAATCACTTATATAAAAATCAACAAGTTTCTGAATTAATGATGTAAAAAGCATCTAGTTTCTGAAAATCAACAAGTCAGCAATGCTGATCATGGTCCAAACGCCCATTGCTGATCGAGTAGATGTCACACCCATTGCGGTTTCAGTAAGATAAGATCCAGTTTACGGTAGTTATAAAGCAGATGTCACACGCATTGCAGATGTATTTGTCACGTCTAGTAGATTGAGTGGTTTTGTTATTTGATTTAAGATTTCTTCTGTGATTTACTATTACCGTGAACTGATGTATTCATAGCCAGTGAGTTGTAATTGCAGATGACTATTGACTATTGAGTGTGTCTCAATCATGACATTTTGTACAACGGCTTTTTCTTTCTTCATATGAACAATACTGTAATCATAAAAGGCATGAGATGTTGCACTTTTTTTTAACTTATTCTGAACCTTTTATGTTGAGAGGAATATGTGAGTAGGGAAATTCTTTTACTTCTGGTGTATAATTGAGACCAATTGTTAATTTGTATGTGATATGCAGGAAGATATGGCCGATATAAGTGCTGAGTGTATGGCTAAGTACGACGACATTGTCAGCAGGATGTTTGATAGCGAGGAAGAGGGTTTTGAGTTCTATAACAAGTATGCTCTTGAGAAAGGCTTTAGTGTGAGGAAAGGATATGTTGAGTGGGATGAAGCGAACGAGAAGATAATTCTGAGAAAACTTGTCTGTACTCGTGAAGGTTGCCATGAAGAGAAGCACATGAAGAGGAAGAGAGAAGATAGGAAGAGGAAGCCACGGAATATCACTCGTGTGGGGTGTAAAGCGAAATTTGTCATTGCAAGAGTCGCGAAAACAGGGCATTGGTTTGTGAAGGATTTCATCGATGAACACAACCATCCTTTGGCCCCACGAGACCTTGCTTGCTTTTTGCGTTCCCACAGAAGAATCAGTGACGAGCAGAAAGCGGACATTATAGAGATGCAAAGTGTTGGAATCCGGAAACACAAAATCATGGATGTGTTGTGCATGCAGTCTGGTGGATATGACCATGTTGGATGCATGTTGAGGGACATCTATAACTTCTGTCACCGCTACAAGCAGGAAATAGTCGCTGCCGGTGATGCTCAGACGGTGATCCGTCACATGATGGCGCGGCAAGAGAGAGACCCAGATTATTTCTTCAAATACTTGGTTGATAAAGATGGGCATCTGAAGGGATTGTTCTGGTCCGATACTCAATCCCGCCTTGACTACGAGGCTTTCGGCGATGTTGTGGTTTTTGATAGCACATACAGGACCAATAAGTATAATCTGTCGTTTGTTCCGTTTGTCGGGTTGAATCACCACCGCAACACAGTTATCTTTGGATGCGGGATAATTTCTCATGAAACTAACGAGGCGTACGAGTGGATGTTGCGGACATTTTCTGAAGCCATGTCGCAGAAGCATCCGATATCTGTAATCACTGACGGGGACCTTGCAATGCAAAGAGCGATCAGGGTGGTGTGGCCTGACTCATACCACAGGCTGTGCGTATGCACATTCAGCAGAACATCGTACGCCATCTGCATGATGATGAGGTTAGGGAAGAATTCAGATCTTTCATATATGACTCGTCTTCTATTGAAGAGCATGAGAGAAAATGGATAGAGTTCTTACGAAGGAATGAAGTGACAAGTGAGGAGTCATGGTTGCATCATATGTATCAGATGAGGAAGTTGTGGTTTGCTCCATACCTGGTGGGGCGCTGTTTCTTAGGATTGAGTAGCAATCAGCAGAGTGAGAGCCTAAACTTCGTGCTACATACACATCTTGAGGGTAAGATGACCTTGTTTGATATGTTAGAGCACTATGAGCGTTGCCTTTCGGGACGAGCTTGAACGAGGCGATCCTAGACATCGTGGCCTTGCAGTCCATTCCATTTACAGACGCTGATGCTTCAAGTCTTGAGAAACATGCTGCCCGGGTTTTCACGCCTTGTATGCTTCAGTTGGTCAGATGGAGCATAAATGCTGTCAGCAAATGTGTTATCAGCAAGATACTAGATGCATGGGAGTTGACTACATATGTTGTGGCTAAGATCGATAGAAGAGAGAAGAAGTTTGAAGTGCGCTGTGAGATGAAGGAAGGTTCTTTGTATAGGATAAGTTGTTCTTGTCGTAAGCTAGAATGCTTGGGAACACCATGCTCTCACATATTCTACATCTTGGGAATACGTCAAGTGGAAGTGCTGCCTAGGTGTTGTGTTCCCATGAGGTGGACGATGAGTGCGAAGTCTGCATTCCCTCCGACCAGAAAGAGTGAGATGTACGACTACTCGGCAAGCCTTGTGAGGTACCGTGAGTTGCGGAATTTGAGTCACGCAGCATGTTTCCGGGCATGTCAATCTAGTGAGGAGTATCAGCGTCTGAAGATGATTCTGAGTGAACAAGATGGCAGCAAGGAATCAAGCCGTGGTCAGGAGGAATGCATTAGGTTTGGTCCGGTGCTACCACAGACGATGGAAATTGATTGTGGAGATTTGGAAAAGGTTCTGGACCCAGTGCATGTGCAAGGCCGAGGTGCACCGAAGAAAAGGTTGCAGGCAAAGATGAAGAAGCAAAGGTCAAAGAGGAAATGTGGCTACTGTGGGGTGGAAGGTCATGATCGGTGTACATGCAATAAATTGAAAGAGGTGTCAAATATGTCTAACTTTTAATTTTACATCTGATTTACTCATTACTATAGTGCACTAATTATATCTGTTGCTGTATAGGAAATGATGGCAGCAAACTGTTAGCTACAACTCTCTGTACAAGGCCATTGGCAAAATGGACGCAGCTGCTGAGCCTCAAGAGAGTGATGTTGTGTTGGTGACGAAGTGGCCCAACCGCCTCTATCCTATGTGAGCATTACAATGACCACCTGATGGAAACGACCCTCCCAAATGATAACCTGGGAGGTCCTTTGTCCAGAATTAATTGGCCGGTCTATCTGTTTTTGGCAAACCTGCCATTTTAGTGCAAGTTTCACAAATTATGCATGATTTTTAGGTTGTATGTTGCATCACTAGAGTATTTCTAGCGTTACTTCTTTTACATAGAGAAAGCTTTAGTTATTTAAATTGTGATTATATATGCTACCAAAGAGAAATGTGATAGCTTGTTATCTTGTTCTCAATTAAATGTGCTCATAAGAGAGCTTCTTGATCCCAAAGAGAAATGTGATAGCTTGTTATCTTGTTATTAAATTTGTGTGCCGCTATTCTAAACCTCCTCTGCTTTCTCTGAAACAGGGTTGCCATGTGAAGAAAAAGGATATGTGGGAGCTTTTGGATGGACAAAGGCTCCAGCAAGGAAGAGAAGAGAGCTGCATTTCCTTACTTGCAATTCTAGTAATTATCTTTGTTATAACTTGTAGAGTGTACCTGCAAAAAAACTTGTAGAGTGTGATGGATTAATTAGGATGCTACGTAATCAGAGTACGTATACTATCATATGTATCATGACTGATTACGACCAAGGTGTGCGTTCCATGAACAAGACTCCCATTTATATGTTTATTAATGATATTGTGTTATGCTTGCTCTACTACATCTGTACATTATTTGTGGAATTGGTCTTACATGGCACAATTTCAACTGGAGTTGGTCGAGTCGTCCTGCTCATTTTTTATGCGAATGAACATTGTTGTCGCCCGAAATGCTTGTACGGAAGGAGCACTGGAGACTTCATGTTGGGGCTTATCCTAAGCTTGTTGATAGGTGATCATTTCTGGCTTAATGATGGAAAATATGCATTTTGACAAATTGCACCAAAATTTTAAGCTAATACTCGTTGCCCGTCATGAAATGTGCCTGTGAAAATTTGCATCAATCCAAAATGTAGTGACATTCTTAGTAAAACTGGTCGTTTAATTGATGTTACGAACATAAAACTGGTTTGGACTAGTGCAGCATATGCAATGCAAAAATAGTAAAAGTCACAATTAAGTGTGCGGGCATCAAAGGAACCTTTCATCTAAAAATTGAGCAACAACTCAAAGTTGAAAGCCTATTATTGTAAACATAGTCTCACAATTGTCACTTGAATGAAGTTATTGTTGGATCGAAAATAATGCAAACACTAATTGGGACAATAGTTCAGCTCCAAAGCTTGAAATTGTAGAAAAACCAAAAGCCTACTGAAGAGGCTCATCACTGCTGCCGAAATCCAATGCTTTCTTCGTATTGTTATCTGCAATTTTCTTCCTTTTGGGCAATGACCCATATTCGCCCATGTCCCTCTCGCCGATATCCATGTACCCACATGCATATATGTCTTCTTCGGACATGTCCTGCCCATATGCATACGGAAGGTATTTAGGTCAACATGCAAATGATGTGGCCCTTTTTTAAAATAATAAGTAGGAACTTGGCAATATAACCAACCTGTTCAGACATGTCATCGTCGCTATAATTTGGGAATGCACAATTCTTCACAATGTACAAATGACATTTCTTTATCCCTTCTAAAGTGTGCAACATTTCATCGACGTCATGCTGGCCTGACATCTTTACCATTCCTTTTGGTGGTACGCACCCAGGCTTGATGTAGTACAAATCTGCTTCCCCTTTGTACCCATGGTAACGCAAATTTTTCACCATTATCTGCCAGTCCACCTTGGCAGGTTCAAGTACTGTCATCATACCAGGTTTCTTGTTGTGGTATGCTTCAGGAACATGAGAAAGTTCTTCGTCCACATGAACAATAAATTGCATTACAACTACCTACATATGGCTCGTTGACATCAGTTTTTGCACAATATTAAAGTGTTCATACGTAGGATGTGCATACCATTTGTAAAACATACTTACGTAGGATGAGATAGATTGCTCTGGTGTACAGATCTCTTGTTCTACCTGTAGAGGTACTGATGAGACAGATTGCTCTGGTGTAGGGATGTCTTGTTGTTCCTGAGCATGCTGTTGATATAAATTGATTTTGATTTGTGTATGGATAATTTAATGAATAATAAGTAAATAATGAAATGTACCTTCGTGCCTGTACTAGCATGGTCTTGCATCATACCCTCTTTCATGCGGATCTCCTCCATCTTGGCCTTGTCATCCTGCTGAGCCTGCTGTGGTTACAAATTGATTTTGCCTTGTGTGTGGATAACATAATGAATAATAATCTTAGTAAATAAAGGAACGTACCTTCAGGCGTGTATTAGCATGGTCTTGTATCGTATTTCCTTCCATGCGGGTCTCCTCCATCTTGGCCTTGTAATCCAGATCATTGCGGTCATGTGGTAAGTTAAGGTCCATGCCCACACGCGTCTGGATGTTATTGAAGCCCATCTTACCACGCTCGAGTTGTAGAACGCGGTCTTGCATTATATTCCCTTCCATGCGGATCTCCTCCATCTTGGTCTTGTGATTCATGTCATTACGCTCCTGCTTCAACATAAGGTCCATGTTTGCACGCGCCTGCATGATATTGAATTCCATCCTGCCACGCTCGAGCTGCATAGCGTGATCCAAGTTCTTACGCTCCTGCTTCAACTTTAGGTCCATATCGTCATGGAAATGCTTCAACCTCTGATCCATGGCTGCACGCTCCTCTTTCATCATCTGTTTCATGGCTGCACGCTCCTCCTTCCTCATGCGGTCCATGGTTGCCCGCTCCTGCTTCAGATTCTTGTCCATCACCTCTCGCTCCCGCTGCATATTCTTGTCCATCTCTTGACGCGCATGATGCAAGTACTTGTCATCATCCACACGGTTGTGCCGTGCCTTTGAATCCCTGGTCCCTATAGAAATCAACAGAACAGTGCTAGTTACAATATGTTTGAAAATTGAAATATCTTTTAATTTGAAACTGTGACTATTCAACACAATGTGGCCGAACTGAAGGTATGGAGTGCTTGGTGCTAGGTCCTAGGTGCACTATATAGATCAAATTACTAACTCCCATACTGCTACATCCAATACTTACCATCTAACAAAAAAAGGTTGATCACATTGAGTATGGATTCAGTTTTGTTTTGTCAACCTAACAGATAATTACAAAATATATTTTGTACTAACACATTTCATGGTCTTGTACGAGCATGCAATTTAGAGAAAGTATTAGATTTCTGTATTTTAGTTTAGTGCATGCGATGTGCCACTAGAAGGATCCGTAGATCGGCCGCCGCGGCACCGTCCGCATCCACCGTATTAATGGAATCTGACTGGTAACAAGAGGGAGGGAAACACCATAGGTGTACATACAGTTCGGTTGCGGAGCACCGGGTCGCCGGACGCGGAGGAGAGGACGTCGCCGGGCGTGGAGGAGAGGGAGCCGCCGCCTGATGAACTGCTCCCGATGGGGTTTGCGTCTATGGTTTGGTTTACGTACGTGGCTGCTAAGTTGGGCTGGCAAGTATATGGGCAATTCTATTACGTATCTGGATTGGGCTGTTAAGTACTATATGGGCTTTTGTGCTCACGTGGATCAAATATCGTAAATATGAAATAACAAAATGTTCTTGTTACTTAAAAGAAACTTTGTCTAAAAAAACACTTAAAAGAAACTAAAAAAAAATCAATTTCTTTTGCACACTGTAGCGGATGGCGGACAACTACAGGCATTACTCGTTAGGACTCACCACTACGGGTAGTCATAGTCCGAAACACCCACCAGTACCGGTAGTGAGGGTCGAGAAAGACCGTTATAGAATTTGCGTGCCAGGAGTTTTGGGTTCGGTATACACATAGTGATGATAGCCAATAAATCTTACTCGTTAGAGCATCTCCAACAGCCGCGCTAAAAGACGCGCACGACACCACCGCGCCACCATGCTGCCTCGCCGCCGGGGAGGTTCGGGCTACCGCGGTGTCCGCGCGTCCGTCCGGCACCTACTCCGCCTCGATTCGGTCGGGCGGCGGCGTGCGCCTCGGCCTCGAAACTTTCGACACCGCCCAGGATGGCGCCCGCGCGTACGACGCTGCGGCGTGGCGCCTCCGATGGTCCTGTTGGGACATGAACTTCACCGACATGGCGACGTGGGAGCGGGCACAGGAGTTGGCGCCTTTCCCACGGCTTGTCACTGACGAGGATCGTCGCAAAACCAGAGGTGGGAGCGCCGTCTTAGCCTGGCCGAGATGGACGAGGAAGCCATGGCGCTGTGTAGGCAACGCTTCCCACAAGACATCATCGACGAGGAACAGTTCTTTGCCTAGAGGAGGGCGGAGAGGGAGGAGAGAAGGAAGGAGCGAGCCGCCTATCGCGAGGATAAGCGAACGCGGAAGGCGATCGCTAAATACAACATCGCGCTAGGAGATGCGTCGTCCTGGGACTCCCGGGACGAGCGGTTCCTTGACGCCTACGCTCAAACGTCAGAGGAGGACATCACCGAGGCAGAGTCCGAGTCGAAGAATGAAGAGAAGTAGTAGTTTTGTATCGTAGAAGTGTATCGTAGAAGCAGGCTATGTGCCGAACTATCTCCATATTTGTATGCTCACAACCAAATATGTACCGAATCGCAGTTCATCAAAGAAAAAAACTAAAATATAGCATGCCTGCTGGAGCGGCTCGGGCGCCCTTTATTTCGCGGCGGCCGCTGGAGCCAGCGCACCGCCGCGCGCAAAACCTGTTGAAGATGCTTTTAGGGACGACTCGTGGTGATAGCATTTTCTGATGACCCATTGTGCTAAAAGGGATCCGGGTAAGTTTGGACCAGAGTATCTCAGAGAAACAAATGTGCAGGACACAAAGAAGTTGTTGGCTATTGGAGAGGTAAGGGTGTTTCCAAGAATGCTCGCATGAATTGATTGCATGCAGTGGCAATGGAAAAACTGCCCCAAAGGTTTGCGGGGAATGTATCAAGGTCACAACAGAGAGGCCATCATCATACTAGAAGCGGTGGCATCACATGCCTTATGGATTTGACATGCTTTCTTTCGAATGCCCCGTTCTCACAATGATGGAGACGCATTGCGCTCGGGTGAGGAGGTGATCCAACATTCTTTTCTTCGATGGCTGTTATGGTGGTGCCGGAGGCAGGTCACAGGTGTTGATGTCAAGCTCAGAGATGTTCTGCTATCTTTTCAGTTCTGTCATGTCGGTCTTTACGTGACTTGTACATTGTTCTTTATGATATGAATGAGACACATATTAGCATGGAAAAAAAAGTTAACACACAATTAGTTTGGCCAAAGAGATCGCCTAAGCCCGCGCTCAAGCCAAAAACAGACGTGGCAGATTCAAAAAAAATGACGTGCCAAAAGAAATGGTGTTTCATCAATCAACCTCTTTCCGACTTTAAAGGCGCCATCCAATTTTTGGCTCGTCGATGGATTAATACTTATCACACCCGTAACGATCGGCCCTCCCAAACTCCACTCCCACCTCCCCATTATCTGCAACAACCTCCGATCCAACTGGCCTAGCCGGCTCCAACGCCGATTCTCCATTCATATTCCAGTCCAGGCGCCTTCTCACGCGCGACCTTCTCCTCCAACACCAGTCCCATCGAACGCCGTTGCCCTGTTCACCGGCTGTAGCGGAGCCGCCGTCCTCACCCACGGGAACGGAGCCGCCGGCGACCGCCCATCCGCGGAATACGACTTCACTGCTTGTTCTGCATCCACACGTTGGATTGAAGGTGAGAATGTCAGCTCATGTCATCAGTTAGAACTAAGGCAACGCATGAGATGATTTAAAACCAAAGAATGGGTTCCGCTTATTCTGTGCATGAACCCATCATGAGATCTTATGGGTTTTCTCTAAAATTTTCTCCGTCACAACATCGTGATCCGCCTCTCTATGCTCGTCGCCAGCATCGAACTCTCTCCGTGGACACTACACGCAGTCAGCTCAAACGCCAACGCCACCCTCCTGACGGGCGCGATCGGAGCCGCCAGCCACACCCAGCCACCCAGGGGATCGGAGCCAGCGGCCACCACCCACCTGGCCTGTGCGATACGACGGTACTGCTTCCTCTTCATCCACCTATTCGCATCACGGTTAGAACGCCTGATATTTTTACACCCCTTAGACAACAGTGAGGTCAATATAATCCAAAACTTTGTATATAAATATCAAATGGCAGAATCATACAGTACATACCACATGTTGTTCATATTAACGACAATAGAGAAAATTTAGTAAGTAATCATTAATCACCGATCAATCTGTGTGGTAAACGTACACCTCTGGAGAGGTAGTAACAAAGAAATAAATAAATTAAATAGCTTATCATAGTAATTTTGTGCTCTTTAAGAAACAAGTGGAACAATTACAGTACGGTACAACCCCATAGCTTATGTTTATTCTCTGAATTGACCCAGTCTCTGTTTGTGCATATTTTCCAGGAATGGCAAGTTCTCCTACAAGTTGTGCCAACACACAATTACCAGACGTAACCAATCAGGTATATTTTTTCCCAGTTAGGTTAAAATCTTTGAAAACACATAGTTCTTTTACCTTTACACGTATTTCAGGATTTTTTGGACGAACTCAGTGTGAAACATGCAAATATGAGGTTAATGTGCTCACCGATAAGGTTCGCGCAAATGATTGATGGATTAGATGACGAGCACTTAAAGGCCATATGCACTCAAACTGGTCTTGGAGGGCTAACAAAGATGAAGTCAGTGTCCCTCCGACGTATTATGTTGGTGCTGCTAGCGAAGAGTTACATCCACGACATGCAGAGTATTCACATTGCTGGTAAGGACATTTCTATAACTCCAACGGATGTCTATCAATTAATGGACCTTCCAATAGAGGGGAAAAATATATATATGGAAATGGGAAAACCAAAAGACGCAAACTTGTTAAGGGCTTATCAAACAGATGGAAGACTTAAGCTGAGTGACCTTGAGGACAAAATTAAAGCCTCCAAAACTCCAGATGATCATTTCATCAGGCGGTTTGTTTTGTATGCTATTGGCATTATTTTAGCACCCACGGTACAGGATTATGTCGACTCCAAATATTTTGTCCTTGATGAAGACGTCGCAAGAATTCCCAAATTTAACTGGGGATGTTTCACACTGGACCATTTGATAACATCCATCAATACTTTTAATTATAAGGATCAAGTCAATCTACAAGGAAATCTAGCTTTGCTCCAAGTAAGTGCTACGACACTAGTTGTCATTCTACTATTATTCGTATGATGCATATATCTTTATCATTGATGTACTAATGTTTCCTATAGTTTTGGTATTGGGAACATGTCAGTGCTGGATCGATTTTGTATTCTCGTATACCCCGTCCATTGATGGCACGGTGGGATGAAGCCACAGGTAAAATAAGAACCGAGGCTTATGATAAAGGAGGCCTATACAACTGATTGGTACCTTTCTAGACTTGACTTCTTTATTTACTATATTTATTTCTTAGTACTGATTCTTTATATCTTTTCAAAGGTTGTCATGAGCATCGGCGATCTGGAGCCAACCAACATTACAAATGACCAGCATACCAAGAAAGATACACATGCGCATGAAGATGCTATCTATCGACCACAACCATGAGGTCAAACTATGAGTATCCAACAAGTAAGTTGCTCGAAGACACATCCTTTTCAATAACATAACAAAGGTCACACCGAACCATACTTATTTTTCTTCGAACAAAACGAGTTGACATTTCTTTTATGCAGATGTACATGATACTTCAAACACATAACGATCTATTTGCCGAACTAGAGAAAAAGTTGGTCAAACAAGTAGTAGAAGTAGAGCACAAATTAGATAAAAGAATAATTACCGTGACCGAAGACGTGATAAACATAAGGGGTAAAATTGCCACTCAACCTAGGTTGTCCAAGCTGGAGGACGAAGTTGGAGACCTGAAAAGGGAAGTTGGAGACCTCAAAAGGGAACTCCAGGTAAGTGATACTACAACATCAATTTTACCCATAACTTCCTATATTTTCATTCTATGCATTTCATGTTACAGGAACTAAGATCCCTAGGTGAAAAAAACAAACAATCAATGACGAAGAATGCATACGTACAGGTGATAACTATGGCCCATCACCTTGGCTAATATGAGCTAATTTCTGTTCATTGACCAACTTCTAATTTTAGGAACAAGAGCAACCAAGCAATGGCAAGTTTTCATCAACTCCTGGATTTGACGCATGGAAAGCACAGACTTCTGCTGGTACACCTAGTGCAAAACCTGTGGTGCAAAACAAGGAGTTGGACCAAGACATCCCACCACGGAAGCCTGTATTCAACAATGATTACGTATTGACAGATGAAGACTATGAGGCTGCAGTTTTCATCTGAGGGAGTCACGACCTTGTTGAGGTAGTTCACATCGAAGACATTGTGCTAACAGTTCATAAACTCAAGCCAAATGTTAGCAAACTATTCTTCATCAATGACGTAAGGCCCATATACTGCAATCTACATCAAGTATTCTAAATTGTGCCATATTACATGACTACAAATTTTGCAGGTTATTAATGCATATGCACACATTAACAATGTTGCAACTGATGCTACATCATTCATTTCCACCGTAGAAAGCAGAATTTTACTAGGTGAATTTGGGGGTATTCCAATGGGATGCAAAAGCCCACATGTTGCTAATGCAGCAAGGAAATTTGTAGGACGCAGAATGGTATGCATGTTTCCTGACTTGTTTAATTGTATATCTTGATTTTCCCTAAATTGAGTCCGCTTTAATTTTCTGCCAGGTACGTGTCCCAATGAATGTGCATAGCATGCACTGGTTATTACTTGTGTTTAATTTAGACAAAGAAGAGATCCAGGTCCTAAACTCCAAGCAAGCATATCGTGACATTGCCAAGGAAACTGCACTGGTAAGCTTGCTCTCTTGTTGCCTCCTACCATCATGTGACACTTTTTTAAAAGCACTAATGCAATCCCTTGAATTACTCCTCATACATCAGGTGGAGTCCATTCAGGCATGTATCAACGAAGCGGTCGAGGATGGCTTGGTAACACCGCCTAAACCCATCAATATTACCCAATGGAAAACCACTTGCTATACTAACATACCACAACAAACGGATGGGTACGTATAGGCAGCTACATGATTCCTCACCTACACTACAATACTTAACTTCAACTTTACATCACAGTTATTCCTGTGGGGCGTACACACTCAAATACATGTTGACATGGGACGGAGATAAAATTACCGAGGATTTCACACAGGTCTGCCAAACACTAAATTACATTTGCAATCATGCACTACCTATGCTTCACCCCTATCCTAACATATGCATCGCTATCTAATTCAGGCAGAAATACATGTTTTCAGCTGGAAAATATGTTCAAGCCTGCTGCGTTCGGATTGCAACAAGCTTCGGAAAAAATCATACAAGAATCTGTTGGGTTTCGTAGTAATTTCAAAAAATTTCCTACGCTCACGCAAGATCATGGTGATGCATAGCAACGAGAGGGGAGAGTATGATCTACGTACCTTGTAGATCGACAACGGAAGCGTTTGGTTGATGTAGTCGTACGTCTCCACGGCCTGACCGATCAAGCACCGAAACTACGGCACCTCCGAGTTCTAGCACACGTTCAGCTCGATGACGATCCTCGGACTCCGATCCAGCAAAGTGTCGGGGAAGAGTTCCGTCAGCACGACGGCGTGGTGACGATATTGATGCACTACCGTCACAGGGCTTCGCCTAAGCACCGCTACAATATTATCGAGGACTATGGTGGCAGGGGGCGCCGCACACGGCTAAGAATAAGATCACGTGGATCAACTTGTGTATCTCTGGGGTTCCCCTGCCTCCGTATATAAAGGACCAAAGGGGGGGTGCGGCCGGCCTAGGAGAGGCGCGCCAGGAGGAGTCCTACTCCCTCTGGGAGTAGGATTCCCCCCCCCCAATCCTAGTTGGAATAGGACTCGCGGAGGGGGGGAAAAGAGAGAGGGGGGGGCCCTCTCCTTGTCCTATTCGGACCAAGGGAGGGGAGGGGCGCGCGGCCCATCTTGGGCTGCCCCTTCTCTTTTCCACTAAGGCCCACTAAGGCCCATATAGCTCCCGGGGGGTTCCGGTAACCTCCCGGTACTCCGGTAAAATCCCGATTTCACCCGGAACACTTCCGATATCCAAACATAGGCTTCCAATATATCAATCTTTATGTCTCGACCATTTCAAGACTCCTCGTCATGTCCGTGATCACATCCGGGACTCCGAACAACCTTCGGTACATCAAAATGTATAAACTCATAATATAACTGTCATCGTAACCTTAAGCGTGCGGACCCTGCGGGTTCGAGAACAATGTAGACATGACCGAGACATGTCTCCGATCAATAACCAATAGCGGAACCTGGATGCTCATATTGGCTCCTACATATTCTACGAAGATCTTTTATTGGTCAGACCGCATAACAACATACGTTGTTCCCTTTGTCATCGGTATGTTACTTGCCCGAGATTCGATCGTCGGTATCCTATACCTAGTTCAATCTCGTTACCGGCAAGTCTCTTTACTCGTTCTGTAATACATCATCCCGCAACTAACTCATTAGTTGCAATACTTGCAAGGCTTAAATGATGTGCATTACCGAGAGGGCCCAGAGATACCTCTCCGACAATCGGAGTGACAAATCCTAATCTCGAAATACGCCAACCCAACATGTACCTTTGGAGACACCTGTAGAGCTCCTTTATAATCACCCAGTTACGTTGTGACGTTTGGTAGCACACAAAGTGTTCCTCCGGCAAACGGGAGTTGCATAATCTCATAGTCATAGGAACATGTATAAGTCATGAAGAAAGCAATAGCAACATACTAAACTATCGGGTGCTAAGCTAATGGAATGGGTCATGTCAATCAGATCATTCAACTAATGATGTGATCCCGTTAATCAAATAACAACTCTTTGTCCATGGTTAGGAAACATAACCATCTTTGATCAACAAGCTAGTCTATTAGAGGCATACTAGTGACACTCTGTTTGTCTATGTATTCACACATGTATTATGTTTCCGGTTAATACAATTCTAGCATGAATAATAAACTTTTATCATGATATAAGGAAATAAATAATAACTTTATTATTGCCTCTAGGGCATATTTCCTTCAGAATCCTATAACGGTAAGTTCTACACAACTAGCATTTCATGTCATGTAGTTCCTACCTTTCATGATTGCACGTAACACACCACTATTTCCTCTATAGAGGGACGAGTACGAAGCCAGCATTCCAGAGGAACGAAAAGGTGCAGACGACGATGTCACGATTGTCACCAACCCTGATGTTACAAAAAAACCCAGAGACATCCGGTGCCCCAAAGCGTAAACGTGGACGCCCGAGGAAGAATGACCCTCCAAGTGATCCAGTGAAACAACAATTTGACACCAAGACTATCGCTAAATAAGTGGAGTTCAAAAGAGGCAAGCGCAAACCATCAAACGCCGTGTCCAGCCCATTCCTAAAGCCATGAATGGGCTACACGGAGAGGCACTTCAAGGGCAGTTCCAAATGATTGATCTTCATAGCATGTTCTTTGAATTAAAGGCTACACTTATGTTATGATGTTTTTGCATTTTATTTGTATGCTTATTTCCATATAAATGCTTGACTTTTCATTGGCTCTTTTTTTAAGTATACAGTTCTGGTTTAAGTGGATGATGATTATGGCTGAGGCAGGGTAATTAAGGAAGAAAAATCATAGCATATAGAACACATGACCAATGATGTAAATATCATGGTTACACTACTATGTCTCACATCACGAGTTGAGTGGGACATTATTACCTCGCCAGCAAAAGGAACAGAATCAATAATGCAGCTAGCTTGATGGATTACTTCGGTCCACTCCACAAGAAAAATTACAGGCTGCAGCACCAGCAGTCAATGCACACACAGAACCGTATTGTCAAATGTCAGCCTCTCCTGCAGAAAAGAAGAAAGAATAGCATCAAGAACACCATGTACCATTTTATACTGATATAGACATCTGACAAGAGTTGGTACATTGCAGCTCGTGTTTTGCTTCGAATGTAATGCGATACATTGAGGTAACAAATTTACAACTAATAAATCTAGGCCTAAGTCTGTTGGGTAACAATACCGTAACAGGTGTCACATCTAGCTTTACTCTAACAGAGTTCTGGTACTAACTAGACAGCTAGGACAACAATAAGAAAAACTAGACAGCTAGGACAACAATAAGAACCAGGCAACCAACAAACAGATGCTAAACTTGCTCATTGGCAAAATAGGTTGTGCACGCGAACATGACAGAGAGAACTAAAATAGGGGCCATACTTATTCTGTTCCATGCTAAAGGTGACTGCAATATTTGTCGACAATGATTATGGATGAGGCATGGGAATGCACATGTGGCAATGCGTGCAAAGCAGGCAAAAAATTCATATAAAGCAACCATCCTTCCAAATTGAGCCAATTTTGCTTTTCCAAGATGTCCATTCAATACGGTGGCATACACCGCCTAAATATACAAAATTCCTAACTAATTTTAATGGGAAATGGCAATAGTCCAGTGGCATAATCACATAATCACAAGAACAGTGTCTGAATCTCCTACTGTAACTGTATTTCATAGCACAAAGGTTCTGAATCCATCAACTTGCAAGTTATATTCCAATGAAAAGTATTACCTACTTACTCTAATCACTACCTACTGACTCCAACCACTGTAGTCAAAAGGAGGGGGAAATAACTGCTGCTCCAAGATATGCAATCATCAGTCCTCCAGATGATTTCTGCCTCCTCCACATATCCTGTTGTATCCTGGATGTCGGGACCTTGCCGCTCCTCACGGTCCTCTTTTATCTTTTCTATGCGCTTTTGCATCGATCTCATGTTATGTGGCATCTTATTCTTCTTCATCGTGGCTGCCCACTGCAAGAGGTACAATGTAGTGTGTCAGTACCATGGAAGGCTTGAAAGGGGCGGAGATGGCAGTACAAACTAGTTTAAATCAGGTGCTTGACAAAAACAGTGCATAAACTGATATTACACTTGGGATAACAGACTAGTTTTACTTCACTTTCCCCTCAATCAAATGATGATATTTGTTGACATAGCTTACTATTGGTGAAACATAAGAAGGCAGGGACATTTAGGAACGAAATGGCGGTCTTGGCATCAACAAGTACATGTAGCTTTTACTTAACATCGACTCAAAGATCAACTCCAACAGTGAGGTTCAGATCTACTTCACTACATAAAAAAAGTTTTAGATGTAGTTCATTATCTAAAAATATTATTATGTTATTAAACAACATCATTCATATCAACATTGATAGTGACCAAATCAACAGAATCCATACCAGGTTGAGGTAGGTTTCATCTTCAAAATCTTCAAGCATGTCGGCATCCATAAGTCGCTTCAGCCACAACAGCATGGACTTATGCTTGATAGACTCTCTCTCAGCGTCGCCGAGCACAACCTCCACCGACTCTATTACGACCTTGATGACTGTCAAGGCGAGCATGCACCCGAGTGCCACCCCGACTGTCGACATGGCTCGTGCCTGCTGAGTTGGGCTATGTGCTGAATATAGTGGATTTGTCATTGAAGCTCCGGCCCTTATCAATCTAACAAAGCATTGGAAGCAAAAAAAATCGAATCAGCAACTGCAGAATCAGTCATGACCTGTTTTACAGAATACAGATATCACAGACTAGCAAATAATCAAGTCAATTAATAATATTTATAAAATCTTAGACAAAAGGGAGTTGCCCGCCTACTCCATTAAGCATAAGGAAGCAACATTCAGAATTTAGTTACATGTCCACTGTATAAATCTCATGTGCTTCGTCAGATACTTTTACAGATTCAAACTAGTAACCAGAACTGAAGAGTAATGCAAAGCCGTGAACTTGAAAGGAATAAGGTAGAGTAAGAGATATGGACCTGTGACGGTGCTGCGCCGGGCTCTCCACAGATCCGGCCTGGATTACGCCGATGGCAGCGTGATCCGGCAAGGTCAAGTGCCTCTTGGACGCCCAGTAGCCCACTCGAAGCAGCTCACCATCACTCCGCCGGAGTTGGCCATGATGTCCGGTAGGATCAGCATGCCCTTCTTTGCCAGAATCTACACCACAAACATGAACATTTCTCTGCTGTCAGTCAATGTGTGAATGTGTCAACAAATTCAGCATAGTTTTATGGCAAAATGTTGGTGTTCTTGCCTCGTCGGCCTCGGGGTCTGTTGGGTGGTTAACAGCCTCAATGATGTACTTTGCTTTGATGGCATCAGCATTGTCCCTAGTAGAAGAAGATAATCGAACGGACTTTTTATTAACAAAAATGTATTCAGATACACAAAAAATAACAGCCACGAGGATACTTTAACTGAGCTTCTGAGCAGTAATCTGATAAAGATTGGATGAAGTGAGATGGGACGAGGAAATAGAAGATTACTTGTTTATGACTCCTCCCAGAGCTGCCGGGATGAGCACGTCGCACTCTTCCGTGAGCAGCGAGGTCGGGTCGACGACGTCGCCTCCGTCAAAGCCCTTGATCCCGCGGTTCTCTGCCGAGTGCTTCATCAGCTTGGCTATGTCAATGCCATTAGAGTTCTTGACAGCCCCTGTGACATCTCTGATGGAGACCACCTTGCCACCAGCTTCAGTGATCAATTGGGCAGCCCAAGAGCCAATATTGCCAAATACCTGAAAAAGGCAAGAAGATAATAATTGCTCATCTGTGCAAATGTAGATGAAGAAACAGAGTTCTGGCCTTGCTCCACAATGTATGGCGCCATTGTACACAACGATTATTACTAGCATTGTGTAGGCATGCTTGTATATATTTGGCAGAATATATTACTTGTGGGTGCTCATTGTGTGCTCCTTTCCCCTTTAATTTCAGCGCGTGAGGTGGGAGATTAGAAAGATACTGACATATCAAGCACAGAGCTTTGCAATTGCCACTGATGGTGTCTCCATTGTAAGCCTAAGCTTTGACAAGATGCTTGTCTCTAAATTATAAATGGGAAACATCTTAGCTTTGCGTGAAAATTAAAGAGATTGGCAAAAATTTCTCTGGCATTTTAAATGCGCAAAAGACCGAAGAAAAAGCAAATAATCTTAGTGAGTTCAGATAAAACAGATAATTACCTTAAGAAGAGTTCAATTGCAATTATCTAGTTGGATAAAGTTTAATTTATGCTAAAGGCCTTGTGAACGATACTACTTAAGATTTGCATGCTAGATCATGGCTCTTACTCCTAAAATCATTGGCAAGTGCTGATAACAAAATAAAAATGTTCTTACTTGCTACCATTAAAAAAAGGATTTGTGTACAAGATTTTGATCTTAATGCCTGTTCTTCATTTCTGCAAGCTTATATGGTACATAAAAATTCAAAACAAGAGGAGTATAGCTAACCTAAAACTGTTATAGATCAATTCAAGAATCATATTCTTTTCTTAGAGATAAGGGGCACACCCCTTGGTTTCATTTTATTTGAATGCAAGCACAAGTGCACAAGCAGTGTGATTTCTCGGATGCCAGCACAGGTGCAACCATCAGACTCCAAAAACAATTGAAAAAATTGTAGTGACAGCCACAGGTCGGCCAGAGTACAATCAGAATCATCAGCCAAATAAATGTCACTAAACAGGAGCGTTTGAAGATAGAGCATCAGGAAAGATGGAAAATCACAACATGAGTCCTCCGCAAAGATAGGACATCGTTACCACTGACGCAACGCATCAAACTTGCTTGCAGTTAAGAATCATTGAATCAAAATAAAAGTGTATATCTATAATTGAAGTTCACACACACTACAATTACATGTATCAGGATAACTGCATAGCTCCCCATGTGCATCAATCGACAAAGCACAAATCAAATCAATACATGTCGGGATCAACATAGGGGATGAAGGGGGGGGGGGGGGGGGGGGGGGGGGGGGGGGGGGGGGAGGGCGTACGTACCATGTCGGGCAGGATAACATGCAGTCCGGCGGGGCCGGTGTCAACCTGGGCGACCTCGACCAGCAGCGGCGACTGCAGTGTTGGTAAGGTCGACGACTAGATGCAGGAGTTGGGGACGACCTCGTCCGGGCACGGCTGCTCCCCCTCCTTCCGGTGACGCCGCTGAAGATGCCGCCGCCACGACCACCCGCCTCCTCCGCTGAAGATGCCGCCGCCGCTGCTGAACATGGACGCCGATCTGGTCGATGACTCAGTGAGGAGCGGGGAGGAGAAGGCACAGGAGAAGCGGCTGAGCCGGCGGCGCAGCGACCGGCAGAGGAGGAGGCGCGGAGGAGGGGGGAGAAGCGTGCGGCGGCGTAGCGACACGGCAGAGGAGGAGGCGCGGAGAGGGGATCGACAGAGGGGGAAGAAGCGTGCGTGGCTAGGTTTCTTTTTCCTTTTCTCCCAGCGCTGCACACTAAATTGGACGAATCTACCCTTTTGAAAAATGATTAGCCCCACCATAATCTTGTAATGGTCCCACAGTTATTTGTAATTTCATGTAATTTTACTCTCGTAACTCCTATTTCTCCACCGTTTGATCGTAGTGATGGACGGCCCCTAAATTAAATCCTCCAGAGAAACATCACACCTCTCCCCGTCATGAGGCTCTACCTCAATGGTAGGCATGTCGAAGGCCTTCATCATGCGTTGCACATTGGAACCAGATGGATCCTCACCCATTGAGCAATAGATGTGCAGGGGGGTGCACATCAATTGTCGAGGTGTAGCCACTAATGCAGGGAAGCAAGATCAAAACCTTGGAGCACATGGTGTCGTCAAAACTTTTAGAATTTGAAGTTCTAGTCACTTTTTATTCACGTCTTTCCCCGCATGTCACTAACCTCTTCATTGTCATCTTCCGCCATGCTTCATCCCACAATTTGCGGTTTGCCTACCTATAATGGTTTTTTTCCATAGTGTTTTCTTCTCTTTGTGTTGATACCACATGATAGGTACGAGGGTGTCCCAATCTTTTGATGAGAGCACGATACTTGATTTGGATGGAGAACTTTGATGGCCCGACTACACTTAAAACTAGACGATGCACTTTAGCAAAAACTAAACCGGTCTCCTTGGGGTTATTGACCATGGCAGAGCATTACCAACCTGACCACAAAGGTTATTCCTGTAGGCAATCAAGAGCATACAAGAATATGACAAGGGCAACCCGGATATTGCGGATATAGATGAAATAGTTGGTGAATTGAGGTTTCGAAAGATGCTTAGTACAAGATGTCTCGTCGATTCTCATCTATATGAATGTGTGTAGCAACATTAAAACTAAACCAAAAGAAATGTTGCAAGGCTGGTCTATCTATATAAGACCAAGGGTGGCTACCAATGCCAAGGGGGCGGATACAAGTCCTTGGACCTAAGTGGGTGTGACGCAATGCCTTCTGACCAAGTTTTCGTGACATCATCATATTGTTTTGGAAATGTTCTTCACACTAAAATGGAATTTTGAGGTGTGATGATACCGCTAGAAAGTGCACGAGCTCAAGTTTATAAAAAGTCTAAGATCACCTAATTTGAGTCTAGATGTGATAGTTCTCATTGTTTGAAGTCATGCATGCACTAGTAATTCGAACCAGAGTCCAGAACGTGTGAAACATGATATGTAGCTTCTCTTGGACCCAAAGTAACGAGGGAAAAATTCTTATACGACACTAAAGTATGTACCTTTGCTTGACCATCAAGTCTTAACGAAATGTATAGTTTTGGTCATATCCCGTGATGTCCACATCAAGCGCCATCAAGGTGCTCGAGAAATACCTTCGTCATCAATATGCTCCGGTGAGCGTTCTATTTGCTGTCCTCCTTTATATGTGGCTTTGTAAGCCATTGTAGGTACAATCTTGCGGTGAGGAAGTGGTTCAAGGTAATTATGTATATAGGCAGGCTTTGCCCTAGATCTAGTGTGCCGCGGGCCCTTTAGCCGATGGGCCCAACTATTCTTCAATGAGCGAGTGGTCATTGGATGGTGGAAGGTAAGGTGGACTAACTGGATGTGGGCAAAGAGTGCGAGACGAAGTCGGACGAAGGCCTTATCTCCGACACTAGCTGGCAACGACAACACGATGACACCGCCGGTGTCACTACCTTCTTGAAGGTGTTGCTTTAGTGACGTGCTTCATTCTCCTTCCTGACCCTGTGATGCGGGATAAACCTAAGACCCGTTCTCGGGTCAAACGATGGTGAGGCTCTATCGTGTCCCTCTTAGGGCATCATCCTTGTAGTCAAACAAAGCGACGAGTGGCGAGTGTGTTGGGATGATGCCTGCCCCAGTGTCATCGAACGTATTTTCGTAGTAACTATGATGAGAATAATGTCGCGGTTGTGGTAGTCGGCTACTCAACGTGTCCCCAAGGTCGTCATGGCTAGTTTGTTGTCGTGGAATCGTAGTTCCGACGGCATCTGTGCTGTGACAACGACACGGGTGATCTTTCGCGGCACCAAGCTTGCATTTTTCTACTTTGTAGCCCACTTTCAAAATTGGAGCCACCTTGCTGCCAGCGCATATGACCGACTATTTGGATTATCTTAGCGTGGTTTCATAGATCTGCTTACGTGAGGGCTTCGTCGGAGGTCGTTTTTTTTATGCAATCACATCCTCTTGCTCGAAGAGTGATGAGAATGGCGCTTGTGTGCAACCTAAGCAATGTATTTCTTCTCGACGGTGTGCACGGTGTATCGATCTGTTGCGAGCCAGGTCGGCTGTGCATGTCCCAGAGGCTGTCATGTTCCACGATGCCCAGTGTACAAATACACATAAGAATGCTACTCTCTTCGTAAACTAATATAAGAGCGTTTAGATCATTAAAGTAGTAATCTAAAGTATTCCCTCTGTTCACTTTTATAAGACCTTGAAGACATTCCAGACAATGTATAAAACAACCCATTCTGAGCTGCCTGAAATGACTTACAAAAATGAACGGAGGGAGTAGTAGTAATATAAGAGTAGTTTACAGAGGAAGTACTACTGTTTTCAGGAAAAAAATCATGCAATAAAACTTTTGCGGTTTTGCCTCCGAAGAAATACTTCACGCTCCACTCTCAACGTTTGAGATTCCCACGCACGAGCTCAGAATTAATGGATCACCGAGTCTGTCAGATCACCCAGCCCCAGAACACTGAACACACCATGCAGAACCCAAGGCGACCCAGCAGCCCCTTAATCTTCCTTCCCACGTCGTGCGTCTTCAACCCCTCGCCGGGACGGTTCGATTTGCACTGGATGGGACTCCACACCTCACGCTTTGCCGGTTCTTGTCACTCTCAAACACACACCCGTAGCCGTGGCCTTGCTCTCGCGGGTGAAAAGGAATGGCGCCGCCGGTGGTGGAGGTGGCGCCTGTCGTGGAGGGGAAGAAGGTTGGCCGGGTGAAGTGGGTAAAGCATTATTCCTCTTCGCAGAGCATCCTGATCGTCGGCGACGGTGACCTCTCCTTTTCGCGGGCGCTCGCCACGGCCTTCGGCTCCGGAGATTGCATCGTCGCCACATCCCTGGACTCCTACAGTACGATATCCTTTCCGATTTGACGTTTTCTCTTACTGCTCGATCGTACATATGGTAGTGAGTAGTGATGTTAATTAGTGTGTTTATTCAAAAAAAGGTTAATTAGTGTGCCTTTGTGGTCGTTTCTATGCTAGTACTAATTTATTCTCCCTTGCGCCAATTCTTGCTGGCAATCACGTTTGATGTACAGGTGATCTAATTGGCATGTATAGCCAAGCGGAATCAAATGTCAAGGAGCTGAAGAGGATGGGCGCCACGGTCTTGCATGGCGTCGATGTGAAAAACACGAAGAAACACGTTGATCTCAAGTTTACTCGGTTCGAACGGATTATCTTCAATTTGCCCCATGCTGGGTTTATAGGAGAGGAGACTCAAGCGCATATGATCAGGTATGGGTACCCTCCCGCTGTTTTTTTTTCCAGTCAGGTCATCGTAATATATGTACCATTTGCTGATAATCTTTGGTTAACTCCTGGATTTCTGCCGTTACTGTCATGACTTTCTTCTTTGGACTTGTAGCGCGCATCAGGTGCTGGTGAGGAGGTTCTTCCGCAATGCAAGCCATCTTCTTCATCCTGACGGTGAGATCCATGTTAGCCACAAGACAGGGGAGCGTTACAACAGATGGGAGATTGAAGAGCTGGCCTCTGAGTTTTCACTTGTTATGTTCAAGTCGCTCGTCTTCCGGAAGGAAGATTACCCCGGATATAACCAGAAGAGAGGAGATGGCGAAAGGTGTGACCAAGAATTCCCTCTGCGTAATGGCTGCACTTTCATGTTCTCGCTCACTCCCTCTGTTTTTTCGTTGGTTCTGTGACTGGGGACTGGAGTCTGGCTCAGTAAGCTGCCTCCCCGTTATTCCAGCCTTTGAGCTGCTCTGTCTGCTGTCCATTAACAGTATGAAAGATATTTTTTATGTGGTGATGAGAACTGCCTACGCTACTCATGTTCTCTTGTGTGGAGCAGTTTGCATGTGCCTTTCTCGTGGTTTCTGTTCTGTTCGAACATTTGCCTGGATAACTTTTTTTCTGGACCCTGATAAGTGTCACATGTGTGCCACGAAACAATTCCGCCATGACGTTTTTTGATAGCAACTTAGTTACCTGGGCAATTTTAGTTGTGAAGCATGACAACTTTCTGTTTGGATGGCAAGTTTCAGTGTTTTTAGGTTTTTTTATGACAATTTTAGTTGTAAAAACGTCAAGGCGGTTTTACTTCGTGCCACACGTGTGACATTTTTCATTTGGGTTTCTTTTTTGAGGGAACCTCGTTGAAGGAGACAAGTTCTTGCATTGCATTCTGAAAAAGAAAACTAATTCACTTTACACGAAAAATTGGACCCGGAAACCACACAAAACTTAGCTAACCATGGGAAATGGGATCACTGAGCAAAAATACAACTCCATGTCCACACAACCTAGCTAGACTAGGACTGGAGCACCCCCACAAGAAGCGAACATGCAACACAAAGCACAACTCTCGTCGCGACCTCCACGAGAACAACAAACTAGAAGGGAAGCAAGTTTGGGCCTCGACAAATGCACGGAGAACAACAAACTGCATAGCCTGCGATGCTCGGTCATTGACCGCACCCGAAGCCGCCAACATCCAAAAGGATACTGCCAAAGCCAAACGCCCCAACCTAAGGAATGACGCCAAAGAGAAAACAAGTGTTTTTGTGTTTTGTACGCCACACATGGGGCTGCCTTGTATTCACAATATATAGGAGTACATGCCTTGGCAATCAAGGTAAATCAAAGCAAATCCTCAGCCGAATCAGACTACAATATTCGGTGGGATATTGTGCTAGTCTCCTATTATATGTGATATGAACAAAAGGTATACGTTAACATCCCCTCAGTTTGTGCGTCATACAGAAGCAAGCATAAGCTGGAGCGAAACTCAGAGAAGAGTTGTGAGGGCAATCCTTTTGTCATGATGTCAGCGTACTGATGTGAGGATGGCACATGAAGAACCTGGACCTCACCAAGCGACACCTTCTCCCGAACATAGTGGATGTCAATCTCAATGTGCTTGTTGCGACGATGCTGGACCGGATTAGAGGCCATGTAGACAGTACTAACATTGTCACAGAAGACAACTGCGGCAGACGTCAGAGGGCGATGAAGCTCACCAAGAAGCTGATGGATCCAACAACACTCAACAACAACATGAGCAACCGCGCGATAATATGCCTCGGCACTGGAGCGAGATACGGTGGTCTGTCGTTTAGACGACCAAGAGACAAGGTTATCTCCGAGATAGACGCAGTAGCCAGACGTAGAGCATCGAGTATCAGGGCACCCAGCCCAATTAGCGTCAGAGTAGGCTGTAAGCACTGTGGAGGAGGAACTTGAGAGGTGCAAGCTGAGGTCGAGGGTGCCCTTTATGTACCGGAGAATGCGCTTAACCAAGTGCATATGAGGCTCTCGGGGTGCATGCATGTATAAATAGGCCTGCTGAACTGCGTGCGCGATGTCCGGTCGCGTGAGTGTCAAATACTGCAAAGCACCGACGTAGCTCCGATACTCGGTGGGATCGGAGAGAAGAGGGCCATCCCGAGCCGAGAGCTTGCACTTTGTGTGGATAGGAGTAGCGGAGGTGTTACAATCAACCATGCCGACGCGGTGAAGTAACTCCAAGGCATACTGTTGCTGAGAGAGGACCATGCCCGAGGATGTCCGAGTGACAGAGATGCCAAGGGAGAATGACAGAGCACCAAAGTCGGTCATGGCGAACTCTGTGTGGAGCTGCTGTGTCAGGTGTCGGAGGAGCTGATTCGTCGATGCAGTGAGAACAATGTCGTCCACATACAATAAGGGGTAAGCGAGATCGGTGCCGCGCCTGTAGATGAAGAGAGACACATCCGACTTGGAAGCGACAAAGCCAAGCCGATGTGCAAAGAGGGCAAACCGCTGGTACCAAGCGCGTGGGGCTTGCTTAAGGCCGTAAAGAGACTTGTGCAGGCGACACACGTAGTCCGGGCAGCGAGCGTCAACAAAGCCGGGAGGCTGCTGGCAGTAGACCTCCTCGTCAAGAGTGCCATGGAGAAAAGCATTCTTGACGTCGAGCTGGTGAATCGGCCACGACCGAGAGACCGCAAGGCTGAGAACGATGCGGATCATCGCATGCTTAACAACGGGACTGAGTGTCTCATCGAAATCAATGCCCTGTTGTTGAGAATAACCTCGTACCACCCATCGGGCCTTGTACCGGGCAAGGCTGCTGTCCGAGTGGAATTTATGTTTGAAAATCCACTTCCCTGAAACAACATGAGCACGAGGAGGACGTGACACAAGAGACCACGTCCGGTTAGTGACAAGAGCATCAAATTCCTCGGTCATAGCACGACGCCAGTGCGGGTCATGGAGTGCACCCCGGTATGTTTTCGGAATAGAAGAGGGAATGGAGTGAGTCGCGGAGAGATTAAGACGATCAACGGGCTGGAAGAGGCCACGTTTAGCACGAGTTACCATGGTGTGAGTGTTGGACGGGGAAGGGGACCGGTGCACCACGACCGGCGGGGATGGACTAGTGGACGCTGAGGAGTCAGAGGGCGTCGGGCTAGGAGCGACCGCGGGCGTCGTCGTGCGTGTGGAAGGAAAGGGCGGACCAGGAAAAGAACTGGGCCGGTCCGTCGTGGGAGTAGATGGGGAGCCACCATGCATGGCGGGTTGTGGATCGACATGCATGGCGGGTTGCGGGTTGGCACGCATGGCGGGTTGCGGATGAGCGGGAAAGCCAGGCGGATGGCTGGGAAGTGAGCATGTGGAAGAGCCGGGCGGGGTGCGGGCTGATGGGAAGTGGGTTGGTGGGGTGCTCGCTGGTGTGGTTCGCCCCGGTGTGGAGGGCGCAAAGCTCTTTTTACCGGTGCCGGGATGTACCGGGATATGTATTTCACTCATTTCTTTAGATTTGCATGCGATGTATTTTCTGCACTAGGACCCATCATATGTCAGATGAAGGAGACATGCATGCGTGACCATCTCTGGCTGACACACAAGTACTTATGAAGCACGCATGCATTTTGCTTTCGCTTTGATAGTTTCAATCACGCATATCTTTTAATCTATAGTTTTATTTTTAATTTTTTATTATATTTGAACTCCCAGGGTCAAGACCTTTACAACAAGATCATTCTTGGATATATTTGAAACATGTTTAAATTTCAACGTTTCAACTCACTTATTTCGTTGAATCTATTAATTCCGTGTGGGAAATTTGTTTTTCATTTTAGTGAATTTATTTTGAAATGAGCTAAACTTGTATTGAGTGAAATTAGAAATGAGCTAAAATAATTTTGAAATTAGTTTTGTAATGGATGAAATATAGTATTTCAATATAATTTTTGAGTGAAATATTTTCAAACGTGTGAAATATGTTTATTGAAATGATTGAAATTAATTTTTATATGAGTGAAATATCAGTTTCGCAAGCGCACAGTGAAATTAGTTTTGAAATATATCTTTTGTAATGAGTGAAAAAGGTATTTTGAAATGAGTGAAATATAGTATTTCAATTGAATGAGTGTAATGTGTTTTCTGGAATGAGTGAAATTAATGTGTTTTTAGTGAAATAATTTTACTGAAATCGAAAACTTAAATTTGTGAGGATGAGTAAACAAATATTCAAAAGAAACCTATTTCAAAAGAAATAGCAAGAACAAACCTATTTCGTAAGAAATATGTGAAATAACCCATTTTTATAAGAAATGTGATGAAATATATTTAGTGAAATGATTCAAATCAATTTTTATATGAGTGAAATATCAGTTTCGCAAGCGCACAGTGAAATTAGTTTTGAAATATATCTTTTGTAATGGGTGGACAAGGTTTTTTTTAAACAAGTGAAACATAGTTTTTTCAATTTACCGAGTGTAATGTGTTTTCTGAATGAATGAAATCTATCTTTCATAAATGAGTGTAATGTGTTTTCTAAAATGAGTGAAATCTATTATTTGTAAATGATTGTAATGTGTTTTCTGAATCTAGTGAAATGTGAAACTGATTGGAAGGTTTTTCGAAACTAGTGAAATGTGAAATTGACTGAAATGCTTTCTCTAAAATGAGTGAAACAGTAAAATTCAAACTAGCCAAAGTGCATCCAAGATTGATCTTGTTTTAAAGGTCTTGTCGCGCTGAATTCAAAAATATATAATATTTCAAAACTGGATATTTAGTTCAAAAGTTATCAACCTTTTAAAATATGGCATGGAAAATAAAGTGCAAGTATTTAATACGTGCATGCAGCTCGTTCATCTGCTCAATCTCTCACCCTGCCACCTGACAAAAGGTACTGCTGTGGACCTCGCCCAACCTTGTATATGTGTTTGTATAAGATTCGTATTGCTAAAAAGGAGAAACAAAAGCATAGTGGGGTCTACCAGCCACAGCAATCTCAAAGCAACGTTTGTGGTAGATTCTTCACCGGTACATCCCGCCACCGGTAGAAAAACTTATTCGGTGTGGAGGGGTTGGCATGCACATGCACGTTGGGTAGGACAGGACTGGATGGTGTGTGTTGTGAAGCGACCAAGTCAACAAGGAAATCAAGCTCGACCAAGGGGTTCGTAGGGCGTTGGGCAGAATAGGAGAAAGGAAAAATCGTCTCGTCGAATATGACATGACGAGAGATGATTACTCGACGGGTAGATATATCTACACAACGGAAACCCTTGTGGTTAGACGGATATCCTAAGAAGACGCATGCAGTTGACCGAGGTGCGAGTTTGTGTTTGGCTGTAGCGTATTGGTTGGGGTAACATAAGCAACCAAAAACACGAAGAGCGGCATAGTTTGGCGTGGCGTCGTAGAGATGAACATAGGGAATTTGAAAGCCAATGGATTGTGAGGGGCGGATGTTGACAAGATATGTTGCCGTGGCGAGAGCCTTGGCCCAGTAGGGCGGCGGCATGGAGGATTGGAATAGGAGGATGCGAGTGACATCATTGAGGGTGCGAATGGCACGTTCGGCCTTACCGTTTTGGGCGGACGTGTAGGGGCACGAAAAACGGAGGTGAATGTCGTGAGTCGAGAAAAATGAGGTGACCGTGGAGTTGATAAACTCAGTCCCATTATCAGCTTGCATGGAAACAAGAGGACGTGAGAATTGGGTGCGAATGTAAGCAACAAAATTAAGAAGAATCGCCATGGTATTAGACTTTTTCCGGAGAGGAAAGGTCCACATGAAATGAGAAAAATCATCAACGATAACAAGATAGTACTTGAAATCGGAATTACTCAAAAGTGGAGAAGTCCAAAGATCACAATGAATCAACTTAAATGGTTCGACGCTTATGGAAGTAGACCTAGCGAAAGGCAAGCACATGTGTTTGCCGAGTTGACAAGCATGGCAAACATGCATGGCTGCTTTATTACATGAAATAACAGATTTCTTATGAAGGTGGGACATGGCGTCACGTCCCGGATGACCTAAGCGACGGTGCCAAAGCTCGGTGGAGGTGGTGGCGAGGAGTCCATGGGCGTGGTGGTTGACGACCGATGATGGGAAGATGTAGAGGTCTCCGAGACTATTGCATCGAAGAATCACGGCCTTGGTGCGAAGATCCTTTACAGAGAAACCGAAGGGGTCAAATTCTATAGAACAAAGATTGTCAATTGTGAAGTGACGAACTGAAAGTGAATTCTTGACAATATGAGGGACAAGCAAGACGTTGCGAAGGAAAAGAGAACGAGTCGATGAAGGTATAGATGTGTGTCCAGTGTGTGAGATGGGCAAGGTGGAACCATTGCCCACGGTGACAACAGAGGAGGAGGGAGAAGGTGTGAGATGTTGAAGCATACCGGGGTCAGAGGCCATGTGTGCCGTGGCTCCTGAGTCCATTACCCACTCATCGACTGTCGATGGAGTCGTGACATTATTCAAGGCAGCGAGAAGGGCGGAGCAGTCCCACGTCGCGGTGCCGCCGTATGCAAGAGTTGGCGGCGGATTGCTGCCGAAGGCCTGGCCGTGCAACGGGGCCAGGGAGGTGAACGCCTGGGCTGGCGGGAGAACTGGAGGCCGGGAGGCCGGCCCCGGCACTGGGCCATGCTGCTGGGGGCGTCTGAAGGTGCTGGGCCTGCCCCGTATATGGATTGAAGCAGACCCAGGGACCGACAGAGGAGGAGGCCCCGCGCTGGAGACTCCCGTCATGGGAGTTGGAGCGGCCGATGTTGCCGCCGTTCCCACCGCCGACACCCTTCTTCTTCCGCCAGTTTCCATCGTTGCGGTTTCCACCGGAGGAGCCACCCCCAGAGTTGTAGCCATGCCGAGCGCCGTCGCTGCCATGCCGAGCACCATAGCGTGGTGAGGACCAGAGGGGGTGGAGCCGCTGCCGCCGTGCGGAGGCGCACCACCATAGAGAGCCGTCTGGGTCCTGAGCGCAGTGGAGTTCGCGAGCTGGGTCTCGCGGAGGGTCAGCAAGGACCACGTCTGGTGGAACGACGGAAGGGGATTCTGCATGGTGACGATCGTCGTGATGTCCGAGAAGTGCAGATTGAGTCCATGGAGGTAGTTGAGGACAAGAGTTTGGTCGGAGACGGGGTGCCGACGTCGCTGAGAGCATCCGAAAGGGCCTTGAGGCGATGACAGTAGGCTGTGATGGAGAGGTCACCTTGGATGAGACCTCGGAACTCCGCCTCAAGGTAAATAGCTCGAGTCATATGATTGTCCAGAAACAGGTTGGTGATGAGCATCCATGCTTTGTGGGCGGTCTGATCCTCCGCCATGATTATGTCCAGGATTTCATCGGAGATGGACCCGTAGAGCCAGGACCGAATGACGTAGTCATCGCGAGTCCAGTCCGGCGTGCGGTCTGCCGCGGCGGTGACGACGTTGACGTGAGGGAGCAAGTCATACTTGCCGAGGAGGACGCGGACGAGTATCCGCCACTTGGTGAAGTTCGAGGCATGGAGGTTGAGCGTGACAGGCACATGAGTGCGCACGCTGGTGACATGCACTGCCGGAGAGGCGGAGGCAGGCATAGCAGCGGTGACGAAGGTGCCGGAGGTGGAGTTCATGGGTGCGAGCAAGGTGGAGGAGAGGCTGGGGCTGGTAGCTGATGCGGTGCCTGGGATGGTCGACATGAGCTGGAGGCGAGATTGAATCGGTGGTGAGCAGCGATGGGGTTGGAAGAGGCCGGGTCGAGTTGTCTGATACCAAGAAAACAAGTGTTTTTATGTTTTGTACGCCACACATGGGGCTGCCTTGTATTCACAATATATAGTAATACATGCCTTGGTAATCAAGGAAAATCAAAGCAAATCCTCAGCCGAATCAGACTACAATATTCGATGGGATATTGTGCTAGTTTCCTATTACATGTGATATGAACAAAAGGTATACTTTAACACAAAATGACATCAATATCTGATCCAACAGAACTGGATCAAGGTTTTCATCTGGAGGACCAGACCATGAAGGTTGGAGGATGGTCTAGTCTCCACGACGATTTCATAAAGATGGGGATGACACCGAAGAGCACCGCCAACCAGTGGCGGAGCTACAACAAGGCTGAGTAGGCCATGGCCCGCCCAGTCCATGAATTTTATCTATTGTATACCTACTGTTGGGCCATGCAAAATAAGCCCAGCTGTGTATTTCCTTCAGCCGGCCCACCCAACCAATTGGGCCAAGCTCCTCCACCGCCGCCATCGCTGACGTCGATAAGGTCCGCGAGACTTTTGTTCGGAGCACCACTGTCGTCGAGCTGCTGTGAGGACAGCCCGCCGTGCCACGTAAGAGCCACACCCTTAGGATAGTCATAGTGGGAGTAACTTAGCTAGTAACACAGCACACTTCAAGAAAATTTTGCTTGTGTGGCAAGTAGTTAATGAGAAGTAGTAACATAATATGTTACTGTAACATAACGCTTCCCAATACAAGATGAGTCTATAAACTAATAAATGAAGCCATCTATGACACTAGTACTATGTTACTTTGCACTATGAAGTTAGAGGGTGCTTGGATACGTTTTAGTCTCATAACTAAAAGTAGTGGGACTAAAACTTGCTAGCCTCACCCATGCTTGGATCCAAATACTAAAGAGACTAAAAATCAAGTTAATGAGCATTTATTATCCTTCAAACCCTCCAATCCAGAACTCGCATGTGTTAAAGGAGAGGAGTTAAATGAGGAGAGAGAGGACTAATCCATATTTTAGTAGGGGTACCCCTGACTAAAAATTTTTAGTCTCAAGACTAGTTTTAGCCCCTTTTAGTCCGGGATGCTTGGAACTTTAGCCTCTTAAAAAGACTATTTTTAGTCAGACTAAAATAAGTCCCTTGAATCCAAGCACCCTCTTAGTAACTTCGATTAGTGTCATATGCATGACACTAGTATAAGTTACTCCCCAATATGACCAGCCTTACCTGAAGAACCATCGGTCGTCCAGCACCGCTCACACGACCAACACCACCTATCCCTGGAAACGCCACTCGACTACCTCCCACCGTTGCCCACACGCGTACATCCAATCTTGAATGCCCCAACCAGCACCAACTCTGGCGCAACATCTCGCTTGCCCACTACACACATGATCAAAGCAGCCAGAACTAGCAACAATGCACCTCCGCTAGCCTAGAGTCGCTACTCTGGCGTCAAGCATGCACCACCTGACGGAAAACCTTATTTGACACGCGTTGTGTCATATAGTTGGGGCCTCGCATAGGGGCACCATTAGGGGACCTAGACATAGTGGTTTGTTTGCGAGCACTCCATGAGATTAAATTACTGCTCAGAAAAACTGCAAATCCTCCTGTTGATCTCCTATCATCAGGACATCCTGCCCAATCTGCATCTGAAAAGGCACTTACAAGCATGGAGTCTGACTTCCCAAGTTTAAGTCCATGACTGCGTGTTGCTTGGAGATATCTAAGTATTCTTTTCACCACTGTAAAGTGCACACTAGTAGGAGCATGCAAGAACTGACAAACTTTGTTAACAGAGTATGAAATATCTGGCCTAGTCAATGTCAAATACTACAAAGCCCCTACAATGCTTCTGTACTTGGTGGAGTCCTCTGCGCCAAGCATCTCTCCATCATGAAGAGACAATTTTTCAGAGATAGATATAGGTGTAGATGATGGCTTACATCCTTTCATTCTTACTCTCCGAAGTATATTCTGAATACATTTTTCCTGTCACAACATAATTCCATCTTGTACATTTTTTACCTCAATCCCAAGGAAATAGTGAAGGTCGCCTAAATCCTTGAGTGCAAAGTCCATGCACAGATCCTTGAGAAGAGCTTCAACTGCTTTGGATGACGAGCTTGTGACAACAATATCATCAATATACATAAGCATAAAATAGTGACACCATGGCGATGATAAAAGAACAATGAGGTGTCCCCCTTTGAAGGAACAAAACCAAGAGATTGAAACTTTGAGGATAGCTGAGAGTACCAAGCTCTAGGTGCTTGCTTCAGCCTATACAAGGCCTTGTCAAGCTTGCAAACATGCTGCTTGTTCATACCCAGGGGGTTGCTTCATAAAGACTTCCTCTTCCAGAACACCATGCAAAAACGCGTTCTTCACATCTAGTTGTCGTATACACCAATTTCGAGATATTACAACTGAGAGAATTAATCTAATGGTGGCAGCCTTCACTATAGGACTAAAAGTCTCCTTGTAGTCAATTCCATACCTCTGTTTAAACCCCTTGGCAACCAGACGCGCCTTATACCTGTCAATACTACCATCAGACTTTCTTTTTACCTTGAGTACCCATTTGCAGTCAATCACATTCCTACCCTTGGCAGGAGGAACCAAGTGCCAGGTTTTGTTTTTCATGAGAGTAGCATACTCTTCATCCATAGCATCCTTCCACTTGGAGTCACCAAATGCTTCTCCTAGATTTGTCAGTTCACCTGTAGCACAGAAAGATCCCCAACAAATGCAACCATCCTTATACTTTTTAGGTTGAGAAATGCCACTCCGCGACCTGGTGTGTGCTCGCGTAGGAGGAAGCGGAGGAGGCTGAGCCATATGTTGTTGAAGACGATTGGACGCAGAAGACACAGCCGAGGAGTTAGCCGCAGAAGATCCCCCGTGCGTCTTCTATAGCGGATCGGATTCTGCATGCAGCGAGCCACCGAACGCAGAAGGCGCCTCCTCTCCAAAAGCGCCAGGTGGCGAGTCCTGGCTGGGCTGTGGTGCACAACCGCCTAGCCTTGTCGCGACGCCAGACCCACGTGCGGGTGTCTCGCCCAGTTCCGCCCGCTAATGGGCTGAGGGAGGCCGACCAGGCCCACGCATGGTGGACCCACCTGGTCTATCTGGCGCTAGCGTAGATCCCATTAGGGATCCGTCTGTTGGACCTGCGGTGCGGGATCCCGAGGAGATACTCCCGCCAAGATCAGCTCCGGGATTGCGGCCTGGATTGTCTGCGCCAGTTTCACCCATGTGATCTGTTTGCTGCATGAAATCAAAGGAATTGCCGCCTATTTCCTCGCCAATTTCCTGCATACTTTTAGCAGAGCTTTGTGCATGAGCATTAGACATTGAGATATGATCATCAGGACCTACTACACCCCCAGGAACATAGGCTGGTGAAGGAAGGAGGTGCGATGGAAGAAGGACAAGTTCCTTGCGAAGTTGTGCATCGGCGTTTGGATGAAGGTGTGCAAACGAAAAAACATGCTCATCAAACACCACATCACGAGACACATAAACCCGTCTAGTAGAGACATCTAAGCACTTGTATCCTTTGTGAAGGCTACTGTACCCCCAAAGCACACATTGTTTGGACCCAAATTCAAGTTTATGTTTGTTGAAGGGACATAGGTTTGGCCACACCGCACAACCAAAAATGTGAAGGAACGAATAATTTGGTTTAGTGCCAAAGAGATGCTCAAGTGGTGTTTGGTTGGAGATAACTCTACTAGGAATACGATTTATGAGGTAAAATGCCGTGAGAAATGCCTTATCCCAAAACTTCAAAGGCATGAAGGCACGAGCAAGAAGGGAGAGGCCAACCTCTACAATGTGTCTATACTTTCTTTCAGCAGAGCCATTCTGCTGATGGGCATGGGGGCAAGAGACATGGTTGGTGATGCCAATGTGTTCAAAAAATGAGTGAAGTTTTTGGTATTCACCCCCCAATCGATTTGCATAGCACGAATTTTGCGATCAAAAAGATGTTCAACATGCTTTTGAAAGAGATGGAATTTCTCAAACACATCAGAATTATTCTTGAGTAAATAAACCCAGCTAAATTTACTGAAATCATCAATGAAGCTCACATAATATTTTTGCCTGTCTACAGAAATTGGTCTAGGACCCCGCACATCTGAAAAACAAGCTCTACTGGAGCTTTCGACTCACTAGTAGACCTAGAATAAGGATGTTGATGGCTCTTGGCCATTTGACATGCATCACAAACCAGATGATGATCTTGTTTATTTGACACTGGAAGACTAAAATCATGAAGAATTTTCTGGACCACCGGTAGCGAAGGATGCCCTAAGCGTTTGTGCCATTGTGAAGTGGATGGTTTTGCAACGCCTAGCACTTGACGATGAGGAGCACCATGACGACCGGAGACGGGAAACAAGCCATCCCTACTCTTGTTTTGAAGAATGGTGCTCCGAGTGGCCCGATCCTTGACAAAGATAATTTTAGGGTAAA
This sequence comes from Triticum aestivum, assembly GCF_018294505.1. Classification (NCBI taxonomy): domain Eukaryota; kingdom Viridiplantae; phylum Streptophyta; class Magnoliopsida; order Poales; family Poaceae; genus Triticum; species Triticum aestivum. The sequence continues at coordinate 471,364,349 of NC_057806.1, read as the reverse complement.
TCTCAAGAAAATCATGATTGTCTTTCATAAGACGATGAGCGAAAAGTAAACTTTGGTTGGCTTGTGGAGCATGGAGGATGTTGTTCAGTGCTAAGGAGGAACCATTAGGGGTAGTAAGAACTGAATAACCAATATGTGCAACATCCATACCTTGACCACTCGCTGTGTGGATTTTTTTGTGCCGGTGTAACGATCAGGAATGGCAAGCTTCTCCAACTCTACTGTCACGTGGTCCATAGCGCCGGTGTCAAGATACCAATTGGTATCAACTCTATAGGAGTGATATGCATTGGCGGGGCGATGTCCTCCACCACCTCCGCCTCCTCGCCACTGCCGCCTCCTGCGGGGTTGCGGACGTTGTTGTTGAAGTTGCGATCAAAGCATTTCTTGCAACGCCACGCGCCGTGCCCTTTGAGCTTGCAGATCTCGCACTTCTCACACTCGTGGTCACCGCGGTCACCGTGGTCACCATCTCCTTGCTGCGGCCCACCTCCTAAGCCACCGGGATTATCAGAGTAGCGGGCGCCCGCGTTGTTGTTGCTGTAGCCGCGGGAATTGCCTCCGCCACCGTTGTTTTCGCCACCCCTGTTTTCACCACCCCTTGGGTTGCCGCGACCTCCACCCCTTGCCGCCAGATTGGTGGAGTGGAAGACGGTGTTCTAGGCGGTGACGCGAGCTTCAGCCGCCAGCAACAGGGAGAAGAGCTCGCTGAGACCGATCGGCTGTTCGGTGGCGGTGTGAGTGGAGATGGCTGAGACGAATCCGTTGTAGTCGGTTTTGAAGGAAATATGCCCTAGAGGCAATAATAATGTTATTATTTTATTTCCTTATATCATGATAAATGTTTATTATTCATGCTAGAATTGTATTATCCGGAAACATAATACTTGTGTGAATACATAGACAAACCAAACGTCACTAGTATGCCTCTACTTGACTAGCTCGTTGATCAAAGATGGTTATGTTTCCTAGCCATAGACATGTGTTGTCATTTGATTAATGGGATCACATCATTAGGAGAATGATGTGATTGACATGACCCATTCCATTAGCTTAGCACCCGATCGTTTAGTATGTTGCTATTGCTTTCTTCATGACTTATACATGTTCCTATGACTATGAGATTATGCAACTCCCGTTTACCGGAGGAACACTTTGTGTGCTACCAAACGTCACAACGTAACTGGGTGATTATAAAGGAGCTCTACAGGTGTCTCCAAAGGTAAATGTTGGGTTGGCGTATTTCGAGATTAGGATTTGTCACTCCGATTGTCGGAGAGGTATCTCTGGGCCCTCTCGGTAATGCACATCACATAAGCCTTGCAAGCATTGCAACTAATGAGTTAGTTGCGAGATGATGTATTACGAAACGAGTAAAGAGACTTGCCGGTAACGAGATTGAACTAGGTATTGAGATACCGACGATCGAATCTCGGGCAAGTAACATACCGATGACAAAGGGAACAAAGTATGTTGTTATGCGGTCTGACCGATAAAGATCTTCGTAGAATATGTAGGAGCCAATATGAGCATCCAGGTTCCGCTATTGGTTATTGACCGGAGACGTGTCTCGGTCATGTCTACATTGTTCTCGAACCCGTAGGGTCCGCACGCTTAAGGTTTCGATGACAGTTATATTATGAGTTTATGCTTTTTGATGTACTGAAGTTTGTTCGGAGTCCCGGATGTGATCACGGACATGACGAGGAGTCTCGAAATGGTCGAGACATAAAGATTGATATATTGGAAGCCTATATTTGGATATCGGAAGTGTTCCGGGTGAAATCGGGATTTTACCGGAGTACCGGGAGGTTACCGGAACCCCCCGGGAGGTATATGGGCCTTAGTGGGCTTTAGTAGAAGAGAGGAGAGGTGGCCAGGGCTGGGCCACGCGCCCCTCCCCCCTAGTCCAAATAGGACAAGGAGAGGGGGGCGGCCCCCCTTCCTTCTCTCTCTCCTCTTTCCCCCTTCCCGAATCCTATTCCAACTAGGAAAGGGGGGAATCCTACTCTCGGTGGGAGTAGGACTCCTCCTGGCACGCCCTCCTCCTGGCCGTCCGCACCCCCCCTTGATCCTTTATATACGGGGGCAGGGGGCACCCCTGGACACACAAGTTGATCCACGTGATTATATTCTTAGCCGTGTGCGGTGCCCCCTTCCACCATAATCCTCGATAATATTGTATCGGTGCTTAGGCGAAGCCCTGCGACGGTAGTACATCAAGATCGTCACTACGCCGTCGTGCTGACGGAACTCTTCCCCGACATTTTGCTGGACCGGAGTCCGGGGATCGTCATCGAGCTGAACGTGTGCTAGAACTCGGAGGTGCCGTAGTTTCGGTGCTTGATCGGTCGGGCCGTGAAGACGTACGACTACATCAACCGCGTTGTGCTAACGCTTCCGCTATCGGTCTACAAGGGTACGTAGATCACACTCTCCCCTCTCGTTGCTATGCATCACCATGATCTTGCGTGTGCGTAGGAATTTTTTTGAAATTACTACGTTCCCCAACAGTGGCATCCGAGCCTAGGTTTTATGTGTTGATGTTATATGCACGAGTAGAACACAAGTGAGTTGTGGGCGATATAAGTCATACTGCTTACCAGCATGTCATACTTTGGTTCGGCGGTATTGTTGGACGAAGCGGCCCGGACCGACATTACGCGTACGCTTACGCGAGACCGGTTCTCCCGACGTGCTTTGCACATAGGTGGCTTGCGGGTGACAGTTTCTCCAACTTTAGTTGAACCGAGTGTGGCTACGCCCGGTCCTTGCGAAGGTTAAAACAACACCAACTTGACAAACTATCGTTGTGGTTTTGATGCGTAGGTAAGATTGGTCCTTGCTTAAGCCCGTAGCAGCCACGTAAAACTTGCAACAACAAAGTAGAGGACGTCTAACTTGTTTTTGCAGGGCATGTTGTGATGTGATATGGTCAAGACATGATGCTAAATTTTATTGTATGAGATGATCATGTTTTGTAACCGAGTTATCGGCAACTGGCAGGAGCCATATGGTTGTCGCTTTATTGTATGCAATGCAATCGCGCTGTAATGCTTTACTTTATCACTAAGCGGTAGCGATAGTCGTGGAAGCATAAGATTGGCGAGACGACAACGATGCTACGATGGAGATCAAGGTGTCGCGCCGGTGACGATGGTGATCACGACGGTGCTTCGAAGATGGAGATCACAAGCACAAGATGATGATGGCCATATCATATCACTTATATTGATTGCATGTGATGTTTATCTTTTATGCATCTTATCTTGCTTTGATTGACGGTAGCATTATAAGATGATCTCTCACTAATTATCAAGAAGTGTTCTCCCTGAGTATGCACCGTTGCGAAAGTTCTTCGTGCTGAGACACCACGTGATGATCGGGTGTGATAGGCTCTACGTTCAAATACAACGGGTGCAAAACAGTTGCACACGCGGAATACTCAGGTTATACTTGACGAGCCAAGCATATACAGATATGGCCTCGGAACACGGAGACCGAAAGGTCGAGCGTGAATCATATAGTAGATATGATCAACATAGTGATGTTCACCAATGAAACTACTCCATCTCACGTGATGATCGGACATGGTTTAGTTGATTTGGATCACGTAATCACTTAGAGGATTAGAGGGATGTCTATCTAAGTGGGAGTTCTTTAAGTAATATGATTAATTGAACCTAAATTTATCATGAAACTTAGTACCTGATAGTATCTTGCTTGTTTATGCTTGATTGTAGATAGATGGCCCGTGCTGTTGTTCCGTTGAATTTTAATGCGTTCCTTGAGAAAGCAAAGTTGAAAGATGATGGTAGCAATTACACGGACTGGGTCCGTAACTTGAGGATTATCCTCATTGCTGCACAGAAGAATTACGTCCTGGAAGCACCGCTGGGTGCCAGGCCTGCTGCTGGAGCAACACCAGATGTTATGAACGTCTGGCAGAGCAAAGCTGATGACTACTCGATAGTTCAGTGTGCCATGCTTTACGGCTTAGAATCGGGACTTCAACGACGTTTTGAACGTCATGGAGCATATGAGATGTTCCAGGAGTTGAAGTTAATATTTCAAGCAAATGCCCGGATTGAGAGATATGAAGTCTCCAATAAGTTCTATAGCTGCAAGATGGAGGAGAACAGTTCTGTCAGTGAGCATATACTCAAAATGTCTGGGTATAATAATCACTTGATTCAATTGGGAGTTAATCTTCCAGATGATTGCGTCATTGACAGAATTCTCCAATCACTGCCACCAAGCTACAAGAGCTTCGTGATGAACTATAATATGCAAGGGATGAATAAGACTATTCCCGAGCTCTTCGCAATGCTGAAAGCTGCGGAGGTAGAAATCAAGAAGGAGCATCAAGTGTTGATGGTCAACAAGACCACTAGTTTCAAGAAAAAGGGCAAAGGGAAGAAGAAGGGGAACTTCAAAAAGAACAGCAAGCAAGTTGCTACTCAAGAGAAGAAACCCAAACCTGGACCTAAGCCTGAAACTGAGTGCTTCTACTGCAAGCAGACTGGTCACTGGAAGCGGAACTGCCCCAAGTATTTGGCGGATAAGAAGGATGGCAAGGTGAACAAAGGTATATGTGATATACATGTTATTGATGTGTACCTTACTAATGCTCGCAGTAGCACCTGGGTATTTGATACTGGTTCTGTTGCTAATATTTGCAACTCGAAACAGGGACTACGGATTAAGCGAAGATTGGCTAAGGACGAGGTGACGATGCGCGTGGGAAATGGTTCCAAAGTCGATGTGATCGCAGTCGGCACGCTACCTCTACATCTACCTTCGGGATTAGTATTAGACCTAAATAATTGTTATTTGGTGCCAGCGTTAAGCATGAACATTATATCTGGATCTTGTTTGATGCGAGACGGTTATTCATTTAAATCTGAGAATAATGGTTGTTCTATTTATATGAGTAATATCTTTTATGGTCATGCACCCTTAAAGAGTGGTCTATTCTTATTAAATCTCGATAGTAGTGACACACATATTCATAGTGTTGAAGCCAAAAGATGCAGAGTTGATAATGATAGTGCAACTTATTTGTGGCACTGCCGTTTAGGTCATATCGGTATAAAGCGCATGAAGAAACTCCATACTGATGGGCTTTTGGAACCACTTGATTATGAATCACTTGGTACTTGCGAACCGTGCCTTATGGGTAAGATGACAAAAACACCGTTCTCCGGTACTATGGAGAGAGCAACAGATTTATTGGAAATCATACATACAGATGTATGTGGTCCGATGAATGTTGAGGCTCGTGGCGGATATCGTTATTTTCTCACCTTCACAGATGACTTAAGCAGATATGGGTATATCTACTTAATGAAACATAAGTCTGAAACGTTTGAAAAGTTCAAAGAATTTCAGAGTGAAGTTGAAAATCATCGTAACAAGAAAATAAAATTCCTACGATCTGATCGTGGAGGAGAATATTTGAGTTACGAGTTTGGTGTACATTTGAAACAATGTGGAATAGTTTCGCAACTCACGCCACCCGGAACACCACAGCGTAATGGTGTGTCCGAACGTCGTAATCGTACTTTACTAGATATGGTGCGATCTATGATGTCTCTTACTGATTTACCGCTATCGTTTTGGGGATATGCTCTAGAGACGGCCGCATTCACGTTAAATAGGGCACCATCAAAATCCGTTGAGACGACGCCTTATGAACTGTGGTTTGGCAAGAAACCAAAGTTGTCGTTTCTGAAAGTTTGGGGCTGCGATGCTTATGTGAAAAAGCTTCAACCTGATAAGCTCGAACCCAAATCGGAGAAATGTGTCTTCATAGGATATCCAAAGGAAACCATTGGATACACCTTCTATCACAGATCCGAAGGCAAGACTTTTGTTGCTAAATTCGGAAACTTTCTGGAGAAGGAGTTTCTCTCGAAAGAAGTGAGTGGGAGGAAAGTAGAACTTGACGAGGTAACTGTACCTGCTCCCTTATTGGAAAGTAGTACATCACAGAAACCTGTTTCTGTGACACCTACACCAATTAGTGAGGAAGCTAATGATAATGATCATGAAACTTCAGAACAAGATACTACTGAACCTCGTAGATCAACCAGAGTAAGATCCGCGCCAGAGTGGTACGGTAATCCTGTTCTGGAAGTCATGCTACTAGATCATGATGAACCTACGAACTATGAAGAAGCGATGGTGAGCCCAGATTCCGCAAAATGGCTTGAAGCCATGAAATCTGAGATGGGATCCATGTATGAGAACAAAGTATGGACTTTGGTTGACTTGCCCAATGATCGGCAAGCAATTGAGAATAAATGGATCTTCAAGAAGAAGACTGACGCTGACGGTAATGTTACTGTCTACAAAGCTCGACTTGTCGCAAAAGGTTTTCGGCAAGTTCAAGGGATTGACTACGATGAGACCTTCTCACCCGTAGCGATGCTTAAGTCTGTCCGAATCATGTTAGCAATTGCCGCATTTTATGATTATGAAATTTGGCAAATGGATGTCAAAACTGCATTCCTGAATGGATTTCTGCAAGAAGAGTTGTATATGATGCAGCCGGAAGGTTTTGTCGATCCAAAGGGAGCTAACAAAGTGTGCAAGCTCCAGCGATCCATTTATGGACTGGTGCAAGCCTCTCGGAGTTGGAATAAACGCTTTGATAGTGTGATCAAAGCATTTGGTTTTTTACAGACTTTTGGAGAAGCCTGTATTTACAAGAAAGTGAGTGGGAGCTCTGTAGCATTTCTGATATTATATGTAGATGACATATTGCTAATCGGAAATGATATAGAATTTCTGGATAGCATAAAAGGATACTTGAATAAGAGTTTTTCAATGAAAGACCTCGGTGAAGCTGCTTACATATTGGGCATTAAGATCTATAGAGATAGATCAAGACGCTTAATTGGACTTTCACAAAGCACATACCTTGACAAAGTTTTGAAGAAGTTCAAAATGGATCAAGCAAAGAAAGGATTCTTGCCTGTGTTACAAGGTGTGAAATTGAGTAAGACTCAATCCCCGACCAATGCAGAAGATAGAGAGAAAATGAAAGATGTTCCCTATGCTTCAGCCATAGGCTCTATCATGTATGCAATGCTGTGTACCAGACCTGATGTGTGTCTTGCTATAAGTCTAGCAGGGAGGTACCAAAGTAATCCAGGAGTGGATCACTGGACAGCGGTCAAGAACATCCTGAAATACCTGAAAAGGACTAAGGATATGTTTCTCATATATGGAGGTGACAAAGAGCTCATCGTAAAAGGTTACGTTGATGCAAGCTTTGACACTGATCCGGACGATTCTAAATCGCAAACCGGATACGTGTTTACATTAAACGGTGGAGCTGTCAGTTGGTGCAGTTCTAAACAAAGCGTTGTGGCGGGATCTACATGTGAAGCGGAGTACATAGCTGCTTCGGAAGCAGCAAACGAAGGAGTCTGGATGAAGGAGTTCATATCCGATCTAGGTGTCATACCTAGTGCATCGGGTCCAATGAAAATCTTTTGTGACAATACTGGTGCAATTGCCTTGGCAAAGGAATCCAGATTTCACAAGAGAACCAAGCACATCAAGAGACGCTTCAATTCCATCCGGGATCTAGTCCAGGTGGGAGACATAGAGATTTGCAAGATACATACGGATCTGAATATAGCAGACCCGTTGACTAAGCCTCTTCCACGAGCAAAACATGATCAGCACCAAAGCTCCATGGGTGTTAGAATCATTACTGTGTAATCTAGATTATTGACTCTAGTGCAAGTGGGAGACTGAAGGAAATATGCCCTAGAGGCAATAATAATGTTATTATTTTATTTCCTTATATCATGATAAATGTTTATTATTCATGCTAGAATTGTATTATCCGGAAACATAATACTTGTGTGAATACATAGACAAACCAAACGTCACTAGTATGCCTCTACTTGACTAGCTCGTTGATCAAAGATGGTTATGTTTCCTAGCCATAGACATGTGTTGTCATTTGATTAATGGGATCACATCATTAGGAGAATGATGTGATTGACATGACCCATTCCATTAGCTTAGCACCCGATCGTTTAGTATGTTGCTATTGCTTTCTTCATGACTTATACATGTTCCTATGACTATGAGATTATGCAACTCCCGTTTACCGGAGGAACACTTTGTGTGCTACCAAACGTCACAACGTAACTGGGTGATTATAAAGGAGCTCTACAGGTGTCTCCAAAGGTAAATGTTGGGTTGGCGTATTTCGAGATTAGGATTTGTCACTCCGATTGTCGGAGAGGTATCTCTGGGCCCTCTCGGTAATGCACATCACATAAGCCTTGCAAGCATTGCAACTAATGAGTTAGTTGCGAGATGATGTATTACGAAACGAGTAAAGAGACTTGCCGGTAACGAGATTGAACTAGGTATTGAGATACCGACGATCGAATCTCGGGCAAGTAACATACCGATGACAAAGGGAACAAAGTATGTTGTTATGCGGTCTGACCGATAAAGATCTTCGTAGAATATGTAGGAGCCAATATGAGCATCCAGGTTCCGCTATTGGTTATTGACCGGAGACGTGTCTCGGTCATGTCTACATTGTTCTCGAACCCGTAGGGTCCGCACGCTTAAGGTTTCGATGACAGTTATATTATGAGTTTATGCTTTTTGATGTACCGAAGTTTGTTCGGAGTCCCGGATGTGATCACGGACATGACGAGGAGTCTCGAAATGGTCGAGACATAAAGATTGATATATTGGAAGCCTATATTTGGATATCGGAAGTGTTCCGGGTGAAATCGGGATTTTACCGGAGTACCGGGAGGTTACCGGAACCCCCCGGGAGGTATATGGGCCTTAGTGGGCTTTAGTGGAAGAGAGGAGAGGTGGCCAGGGCTGGGCCGCGCGCCCCTCCCCCCTAGTCCGAATAGGACAAGGAGAGGGGGGCGGCGCCCCCCTTCCTTCTCTCTCTCCTCTTTCCCCCTTCCCGAATCCTATTCCAACTAGGAAAGGGGGGGAATCCTACTCCCGGTGGGAGTAGGACTCCTCTTGGCGCGCCCTCCTCCTGGCCGGCCGCACCCCCCCCTTGATCCTTTATATACGGGGGCAGGGGGCACCCCTAGACACACAAGTTGATCCACGTGATCATATTCTTAGCCGTGTGCGGTGCCCCCTTCCACCATAATCCTCGATAATATTGTAGCGGTGCTTAGGCGAAGCCCTGCGACGGTAGTACATCAAGATCGTCACCACGCCGTCGTGCTGACGGAACTCTTCCCCGACACTTTGCTAGATCGGAGTCCGGGGATCGTCATCAAGCTGAACATGTGCTAGAACTCGGAGGTGCCGTAGTTTCGGTGCTTGATCGGTCGGGCCGTGAAGACGTACGACTACATCAACCGCGTTGTGCTAACGCTTCCGCTGTCGGTCTACAAGGGTACGTAGATCACACTCTCCCCTCTCGTTGCTATGCATCACCATGATCTTGCGTGTGCGTAGGAATTTTTTTGAAATTACTACATTCCCCAACAGGTTTCGGGAAGGAGACCTTGCAGGATGTGGTCGATGACGTCGTCTTCATCCAGAGGCTTGCCGGCGGCTGCCAGCTCGTGGGAGATGCTGACCATCTTGGTGAAGTAGGTAGCGGCGGTCATGTCCCCTTTGCGAGTGTGTTCGATGGCGGAGCTGAAGGAAATATGCCCTAGAGGCAATAATAAAGTTATTATTTATATTTCCTTATATCATGATAAATGTTTAGTATTCATGCTAGAATTGTATTAACCGGAAACTTAGTACATGTGTGAATACATAGACAAAACAGAGTGTCCCTAGTATGCCTCTACTTGACTAGCTCGTTAATCAAAGATGGTTAAGTTTCTTGACCATAGAAATATGTTGTCATTTGATGAACGGGATCAAATCATTAGAGAATGATGTGATGGACAAGACCCATCCGTTAGCTTAGCATAAATGATCGTTTAGTTTTATTGTATTGCTTTCATCATGACTTATAAATGTTCCTCTAACTATGAGATTATGCAACTCCCGAATACCGGAGGAACACCTTGTGTGCTATCAAACATCACAACGTAATTGGGTGATTATAAAGATGCTCTACAGGTGTCTCCGATGGTGTTTGTTGAGTTGGCATAGATCGAGATTAGGATTTGTCACTCCGATTGTCGGAGAGGTATCTTTGGGCCCTCTCAGTAATGCACATCACTATAAGCCTTGCAAGCAATGTGACTAATGAGTTAGTTGCGGGATGTTGCATTACGGAATGAGTAAAGAGACTTGCCGGTAACGAGATTGAACTAGGTATGATGATACCAATGATCGAACCTCGGGTAAGTAACATACCAATGACAAAGGGAACAAGGTATGTTGTTATGCGGTTTGACTGATAAAGATCTTCGTAGAATATGTAGGAACCAATATGAGCATCCAGGTTCCGCTATTGGTTATTGACCGGAGATGAGTCTCGGTCATGTCTACATAGTTCTCGAACCCGTAGGGCCCGCACGCTTAACATTCGATGACGACCAGTATTATGAGTTTATGTGTTTTGCTATACCGAAGGTAGTTCGGAGACCTGGATGTGATCACGGACATGACGAGGAGTCTTGAAATGGTCGAGACATGAAGATTGATATATTGGTAGGTTATGTTTGTGAAGGAAGTATGCCCTAGAGGCAATAATAAAGTTGTTATCTATATTTCTTTACATCATCATAAATGTTTATTATTCATGCTAGAATTGTATTAACCGGAAACTTAGTACATGTGTGAATACATAGACAAACAAAGTGTCACTAGTATGCCTCTACTTGACTAGCTCGTTGAATCAAAGATGGTTAAGTTTCCTAACCATAGACATGAGTTGTCATTTCATTAATGGGATCACATCATTAGAGAATGATGTGATTGACTTTGACCCATTCCGTTAGCTTAGCATTTGATTGTTTAGTATATTGCTATTGCTTTCTTCATGACTTATACATGTTCCTATGACTATGATATTATGCAACTCCTGAATACCGGAGGAACACTTTGTGTTCTACCAAACGTCACAACGTAACTGGGTGATTATAAAGGTGTTCTACAGGTGTCTCCAATGGTACTTGTTGAGTTGGCATAGATCGATATTAGGATATGTCACTCCGATTGTCGGAGAGGTATCTCTGGGCCCTCTCGGGAATGCACATCACTATAAGCCTTGCAAGCAATGCCACTAATGAGTTAGTTGTGGGATGATGTATTACGGAATGAGTAAAGAGACTTGCCGGTAACGAGATTGAACTAGGTATTGAGATACCGACGATCGAATCTCGGGAAAGTAACATACCGATGACAAAGGGAACAACATATGTTGTTATGCGGTTTGACCGATAAAGATCTTCATAGAATATGTAGGAACCAATATGAGCATCCAGGTTCCGCTATTGGTTATTGACCGGAGATGAGTCTCGGTCATGTCTACATAGTTCTCTAACCCGTAGGGTCCGCATGCTTAACGTTCGATGATGATCGGTATTATGAGTTAATGTGTTTTGATGTCCCGAAGGTAGTTCGGAGTCCCAGATGTGATCAAGGACATGACGAGGAGTTTCGGGTGATCTCGGAGAAAACCGGAGTGCCGGTGGGGTTACCGAAACCCCTCGGGGACTAATGGACTTGATGGGCCCTAGTGAAGAGAGAGAGGGGCCGGCCAGTTGAAAGTGCAACTATCCCTAGGTGGTTTTGGTAATTCCTAACAACATATAGCTCATTGAGCTAATGTTATTTCAAGATTAATATCTCAGGAAAGCTCAATGATTGGCATGGCATGGATGAGAAAAGTGGACCCCTCAAAATGCTAAGGACAAAAGGATTGGTTCAAGGTCAAAGCTCAAGACTCTACATTTTCTATTTTAGTGATCCAAGATCACATTGAGTCTATAGGAAAAGCCAATACTATCAAGGAGGGATGAGGAGTTGCTTAATGAGGCTCTTGCTCAAAGTGCTTAGTGATATGCTCCAAAGCCCTCAACTACTTTCTCACATCCACATATGACCTAAACCAAAAGTCAAACTCGGCCCCACTGATTCTTTCTATCCGGCGCCACCGAGTTCAGATGTCATAGCCACTGCCACAAACCCTAGGCAAATCGGTCTCACCGATAGGGATCTCGGTCTCATCGAGATGGGATTGTAATCTCTCTATTTCCCTTCGTAACGTTTCGGTGTCATCGAGATGAGCGATCGGTCCCACCAAGACTGCAATGTAAACTCTCTGTCTCCCTTTCGTAACATTTCGGTGCCACCGAAATGAGTGAATCGGTCCCACCGAGTTTACCTAACCAACTCTCTGGTTAGCTTATTACCAAAATCGGTCTCACCGAGTTTGTGTAATCGGTCTCACCGAGATTACGTTATGCCCTAACCCTAACCATATCGGTCCTACCGAGTTGCATGTCGGTCCCACCGAAAAATCCTAACGGTCATTAGCTTTGCTGAATCGGTCCGACCGAGTTTATCAATTCGGTCCCACCGAGATTGGCAAGTTGTGTGTAACGGTTAGATTTTGTGTGGAGGCTATATATACCCCTCCACCTCCTCTTCATTCGTGGAGAGAACCGTCAGAACAAACCTACACTTCCAACTTACTTTTTCTGAGAGAGAACCACCTACAGTTGTGTTGAGCCCAAGATATTCCATTCCTACCATATGAATCTTGATCTCTAGCCTTCCCCAAGTTGCTTTCCACTCAAATCTTATTTCCACCAAATGCATATACTATGAGAGAGAGTTGAGTGTTGGGGAGACTATCATTTGAAGCACAACACACCATTCACTACAAAAAAAATACACCTCCGTGACGATACGTGTGTGTCACAGTAGGTCGCGTTTTCTGTCATGTATGTAAATCCATGACGATTTTATGACAGAATCAAGATAGTCATACCTGTGCTGTCATAGAAGTGTTCCATGACATTACCAAAATTATCATCACGGAAGTGTCCACTTCCATGACGATAAATCGCACGTCACAGAAGTGCTTTCGTCAAGGGTGACCGACACGTGACATCCACTGTAACGGAACGCCGTTAAGCTATCGGGTCGGGTTTTGGATCCGATAACCCGTTAACAGCCCCGACCAATGGGGATTTTCCACGTGTAAAATCATCATTGGCTGAAGGAAACACGTGTCTGCTCATCGCTGGGACAGATGTCATCCACTCATTGGACAGAAGGCGCCTATGATACGTCGACACATGGCACGGCCCAACAGAGGCCCATTCCTGTGAAAAGGCCGGCCCGTTTGACTTGGTCAAAAGGTGGCGGGCTGGCCCATGGAAAGCCTGTTAACGGCCTGTTCGCATATAGCCCATTTATAGCCCGCTAACCCAAGGCCCATTACGCCCTATTCGAATTAGGCCCAGTAGCATCATCTGGGCCATCCAATATGATTCCAGCCCGTTTTCACTTCTGGCCCATGTATGGCCCATGACGTCTTTCGGCCCATATGAGGCCCTATGTAACTCTTGGCCTATTAACGACCCGTGGTGAAACTGGCCCGTAATGAACAATGTATCACTTTATACCCATTAATGGCCCGTTATTCCGTTGGGCCGTTTCCAGCCCATGTTATCTTTCGGCCTTCTCAGAGCCCATTTATTCTTGGGCTATTTTCCAGCATTCGTTTACTTACGGCCCGTTACTGTCATTTTCTGCTTGTGGGCCAAATTCAGCCCGTGGTTATAGTCGGCCCGTTTGTGGTCCGTTAATACGTTGGGCCGTTTACATAGCGTCATCAAATACGGCCTATTAACGATGGCCCGTTATGGTCGGCCCATGAATGGACGATTCCAACTCTAGCCCGTTTACGACCAGAATGCGCTCTGTTTGGCCCATGTTTGGCCAATTGATCATACGGCCCGTATAAGGCCCATTGATGATACGGCCCGTAGAAGGCCATTGTTTCTACGGCCCGTAGAAGGCCCACTGTTTCTACGGCCCGTAGAAGGCCCACTGTTTATACGGCCCATAGAAGGCCCATTGTTTATACGGCCTGTAGGAGGCCCAGTGTCACTACAGTAAATATTAGCCCATGGTTATTGTGGCCTAGTTTTAAAAAATAGGTTATTGCAGCCACTAGCAAACCGCAGAAAAAGAACTGCACTGACTACAAGCGAACAAATAAACAAGACAACAAGGAAATAAATAAGCAAGCAACTTACACTAGGCTATCACGGCTATTACACATATTACATCCACTGGGCATCAAAGTTCGCCACCAGTGCAAATATAGGGAACACAGCAGCATATAAACGCCGCAACAAAACAAGTCCAGAACTGAAACCACTTCAGAAGAGCTCAAGAAACAATATCCTGGGTAGCCATATAATGCTGGAAAGATGCTTAGCAAGATTATTAACTTTCTCTTATTTGGCGCTTAAGTCCTCCAGCGCTTGCTGTTGCACCAGAAAGTATGCATCTGAATTCTGCAGGCACTTCCTCAGTCCTTCGGCTTCCTGTCGCATAACATCTGATCGATGTCTTTCAATTTGAAGTTGAGACTCAAGAAGCCGAACTGATTCAGGCAACGAGTTCGAAGAGCTGGTGCCAGCAGTGGTAGCCAGTAACTCGAACACTACATCAAGACAGGACTTTGGGGTTGTCTCAGTGTCTTCAATATAGTTTTTATCAGCTTTCTTGGAGACCAACAGGGATGTCTCACTATCTTGAACCTTATCTGCATTACTTCCTTTACCATTGCATAACAGTGTACTCTTCTCCAATATTTTATCCGTGTTCTAAAAGAGAAACAAACAAACACATCTCAGGTTTACAATGTAGTATATGAAACTCATTTTGGTAAACCAATTTAGTAGTAAGGTGGACAGGATAACAACATGAAACAAACATATATCTATGTAGTATGGTCACTATATGGTCTATATCATTCTAGTTTATGTTGCCAAATCAAGATAGATACAGTTCGAATCATATCTATTTAAGACAAAGCAGCATAGACAGAATATAAGTGTGGGAAACTACACAGCAATAACAACACTTGTAATGTGCATGGCATGAGAACATAACTGTTTATTCAATTGAAACTGAAATCAACATAGAGCAAGTTACAATAGCAAATAGCCAAACACGTTGAAGAAACATGTTTAAAACATACCTGTTGCGCCTTTGGAGTTTCAATTGCATCCTTCAAATTTGAAATTAGTTGGTATCAGTAAATACAGTGATGCAAGAGCAAAGTAGTATGAACCATAGCTATGTAACCTGACCTGGGAACAATTCTTCTTCTGCTTTAAGCGTTGACTTCGGGTTCGGAGTGGGAAGAGCAGCAGCATGAGCGAGAGCTAAAGCAGCAGCAGCTCCTACTAATGTGGACGTCGCCGCTGAGGGAGCGAGCCGTGGAGGAAGTGGACGGCGACGCCGCCATGGATGGAGCCGCGCCGTGTCGGCTCGGGACCGAGCGCCGGCAGCACCGTGAGATCGAATCAAGAAGAAAATGCGGCGATTAGTGTACAACCTCTTTGGTGGCGCCGATTAGGCCGCAGCTTCATCCGAGGAAACGGTGATGATGATGCTCTTCCGGTGGTGCAGGTGAAGACGGCGGTGTGGGAATGGAGGTGGCGCGAAAGACGACGGGAACATCGGGGCATCTCCTTGGAGGTGGAGGACGGGGTGGCTGAACCGGCGGGACGATGAGATCGACGACGGATCCTCATCCGGTACGGTGGATGAGGGACGTCGAGGTGTTGCTGTGGACGACATCGTCGAGGAAGAGTCTCCGGCTGGGTGGCGGATGGAGCAGGGTGATGGGTTTCGTCATAGGTTTTCGCGGCCTCGGTGTATGAATGGGTGGGCGGATGGGATGGCAGTGGGGAACCATGGCTTAGAGACGCACTTGTCTGAAATGTGGGGTAAGTTATGAAAGTACCCCCACCGATTTGGGGCGGTTCTTTCGGTTCAGGGGTACCACGGGCATTTCGCGTGTCGGGATTTCACAGGAGGTGGGAGTTTTCGCGCGCGTTGTAATTTTGGAATAGCAAGGCGTGGGTTAATATGGAGGGAATTATCGGAGCATAACGATACAAAGACATATCTTAAATATTTTGGGCTAACAAGGCACGGGTTGAAGAGGCGGGAGTTTCGCAGCACGATAGACAGAGACGCTAGCTTGAATTTTCGGCGTAACAAGGCGCGGCTTGAAATTTTGGAAGAACAAACTTAACGTGTACCCAAAAAAAGATAATTTGCACCTCAACACGCACAACACACACAGAAACACCATTTAGACTAGAGTAAGGTACACGTGCATTGCACACATGAGATTTGGCAACCAAATTATGAATAAATACCACATTATAGCATGCAAGCTTTGAGTCATATATGCATGATGTAGATGTTCGTTTAATTCTTATAGTTCATTTCATTCAAAATCATCTAGTTTTTATAAGAAAGCTAATCTATTTTAAGATTCATGGAATTGTGCGTCGTAAGACATAAAGTAAAAACAAATAATGGCAAATCATGTAGAAAAACATTTGGGCAATTATGATACGGAAGATTCTAGAACAAATAAGAAGTGCTTGTGTTTTGATGTTTGTGCATTACGCTTAAGTTCAACCATGGAGTCTTCTAGATTATACATGTGGCGAAATCTGGTGGAATCTAGATGATATCCAACGGCCAGCAGTGCTCAAATTTGCCATCTTTGGACCATCGGATTTGCCTCATCCAACGACCATCTTTCAAAGTTAAAGTTACCCGCACACAATATAAAAAAATATAAAATAATATATATATATATATATATATATATATATATATAGGGGTATAGATATAGATATGTGATGCGAAAGCCGCCCATCATCTCCAATTACAATAGTGTGTCCATGCACTGATGCGACGTGGCCAAATGATGTCTGCCATCGATATCTCAAATTCAAATCAGTCTGGCCTTGTTCAATGTGTATACATTACAACATGCTCGTTTCCAAACCACATCGCGCAGATCTCCGTTATTTTCATGCATGCATGGGTTTCAAACATCAGGATCTCTTATTCAAAATTTTGAATTCAACTTTACATTGATTATGACCTCACCTATTCTTTTACACCCACACAGTAGTCTTCTCTTTATAATTGTACCACTAACTTTCTCTCGTGCATGCATGCACACACACTACCAGTCGGCATTATCCATTGCACGCATGCAATATTTTTCTTCAGGTCGGTCTCCCATGAAGGCACACACCCATACACATCCCCCTCTCCATCATATCGGGCATTCTTTATCTCTCATGCGTGCATGCGCAACGATCGATGTTTCTCTATGTATGTGTGTATATAGCTAGGTCTTTCATAGTTTTCCACACAAACCGATCAATCGATATATCCAGTGAGGTCTCACCCACTTTCCCACGTCCACATCGATCAATCTATACCTCTCTATATAGGATTAACATATATAGCTAATACACCCACATTAATTATATATCCAACGTCCCCCTCTCATCATCCATGCCTTCCGCTTCATCTCTCAGATGCGTGCACAATGGCGAAGACAGGGGGCAGTAAGGGCCCTGCCCCCCTCCCCCCTAACATCACTATATATCAAGGCTAATATGAATGTGATCATTAGACAATTGCTGCTAAAATGGTTTAAGTTCATGAATTGACCCTCCTCGTAAAGGATTAGCAATGCTTGGCCCCCTAGCTCATTTATTTTCATGGCTCCGCCACTGCGCGCAACAGCGCACGTGTTCGCCCCCTCTCTCTAAATATCGATCTCGCACTTGTGCATTCCTTCATAGTCTCCCTCCACTCGGCCCCTCGCACCATCTTCTAGCCCCCACCGGATTTTGCCACATGTACAATCTAGCAGACTCCATGGTTGAACTTAAGCATAATGCACAAACCTCAAAACAACAGTGGTTCTCTTTTGTTCTAGAATCTTCCGTATCATAACTGCCCAAACTTTTTTTCTAGTTGAATTGCCATTATTTGTTTTTACTTTATGCTTTACAACGCACAATTCCATGAATCATAAAATAGATTAAGGGCTTCTTTGATTCAAAGGATTCTCAAAGGAATTTTGGAGGATTCTAATCATTAGGAATTTTTCCTATCTTGGTTGTTTGATTCGTAGGATTGTAAACCATAGGAATTTTTCCATATGATTCATTTGCACTAGATTTCATAGGAAACATCCCATCCACTCAAACCTCTTTGAAAGAATTCTGCGTTTTTTCTATGCACAATCAAACACTCGTACAATCCTGTAGGATTCAAGACGACATTCCACTATAATCCCATGTTTTTCCTATTCCCGCGTTCTTAGCTTTTTTATAAAAACTAATTGATTTTGAATGAGATGAACTATAAGAATTAAACGAAGGGCTACATCAGGCATATATGACTCAGAGCTTACATGCTATAGTGTGGTATTTATTCATAATTTGGTTGCAAAATCTGATGCGTGCAATGCACGTGTACCTTACTAGTACTTCGAGTATGTGCAAAACACGTAAATTAGAATACCAATGGCACGCTACACAGTGTCTCTCTTACAGTTCATGAAGCCACGTGGCACATGTGGAGGCGTTGTCGCGACCTCCTTGCGTGGATTGATCACAGTGACGTGCTGCTGGTTCCAGAAGAATGTACTCGTCCTCCCTGAGCCATACTGGCGGTACATGCACGAAGCGAAGATGTGCACGCACGCCACGCACGCACTCATTCCCTCGCACGCACACGCGGGTACACGGGCGGACGCAATTTTGTACCAAGATCCACCCCATGTGATAATTTGACGCGTGTAAAGTCGTTCACTTCATTGATGGTCAATTAATACAGCGCATGCAAATTGAGTGGACGTGAGGGCGGAAGAAAGACATTATTACTCCACTGCGCGCATGCGAGTAGTTAAATCGTGGGTTGCTAGTAGTACTTCCATTGGTCTCCTTCGTATTTTGTGCCAATTTTTGACAGTAACATAATATTTACGCATTTGAGCAGTGTAGTACTTGAAATTTATGTTCCGCTAAACTCATCGGGAGCCGTTTCGGGCCTCGAAACCAAAACCATCAATTAATCTTTACCTTGTTCCCATCACATTCGAAAGCCTGCTCACACCTACTAGTACGTACCAAACCTGAACGTGTTCCCACTATGCAGGTATTAGTACTAGTGCTAGTACTTAGGTTATAAAAAGGGGAACTACCTAACCGAAAATTACTCTACCTTTCCTCCTCATAAGTGCTTCTTCTTCGTCCGTCGTTGCCATGGCCGGTGAGCAGAGCTCTAGGTCGAGAACTACTCGTAACAAGGGAGCGGCAACCAAGGCTGCGGAAAAAAGAGAGGGCTCGCCGCCACGCAGAGACCTCGAAAGATCTCTCACGGGCAGGCGATGGCTCCCAGGAGCGCCCTAGCCGCGGAGGCGAACATGCCGAGCCGGCGGAGCTGGAGTCGTTATCCCTCGACGGCATGCCCGATCAGCTCAATAAGCACCTCAATAAGCAGAAGGAGTTCATCCAAGGCTTGATGGAGTTGCTGAAGGAGAGCCTCGACGACATGCCCGCTGAGCTCAATCAGCAGGGGGAGTTGACCGCCGGCTTGGTGATGCTGCTGAAGAAGAGCATTGCCTCGGAGAAGAAGGCGACCGGCAAAATCCTGCGACTTCAGGAGGACAAGGCGAAGCTCTGCCACGAGATCGACCTGTTGAAGGAGAAGAACGCCGGCTGGAAGAAGCTGCATGAGAATAGTAGTTCCTCGATGAAGATGCTGCAGGCCCTCGTCATGGAACAGAAGGAGGAGTTGGCGAAGCTCCGCATCGAGCACCCGGCTGCTGTCAAGGTACGTAATGCGGCCGTGGAACAGATGATGAAGGCTCGCGTCGAGAAATCCCGCGTCATGGACAGAATGAAGAAGATGGCGGAGGAGACGCGCAAGGAGATGGAGGTCGTGGAGGCGATGAAGAAGCAGTTACGACTCCGCGGCGAATTAGATCATTTGGGGTGATAATCTTCCTTCTTCTTTTGCTCCTGTGTTTCATCTTTTGCTTCGGGTGTTTCGCCGCACGTGTCACGTTCTCTGCGAGGCATGAATAGAACAATGGTTTTTTTGAGGGAATGAATAGAACAATGCTAACAATGAGATGACTAGCAAATTAGATCATTTTTTATCGCCATATGGCACTGGGCTGCCGTGTTTCGTGCTCCTCCGTCGCAGTACTACTCCAGTGGAAAACTTGAGTATACCGCACGGTTCTTTGCTCCTCCTCGATCAGGTCGTCGGCGCATTTATACGAGCAGTCAAATCACAAGGCCCCGCCTTCCAGCAGTAATGAGCCGTCAAATCACAAAGGCCCTCGCCTCTCGTGAAACCGACCAAGCTAGACTGCCCCGCCCTCTAGCCTTTTAAAAAATGTATACTTTTGTACAGCAGTAGTATCGATGGATTGCGCCATGGAGCAAAACTTGAAATTAAAAAAAGGTGGTACATATAGAGAGCGCTCGTCGCCAAATTATGCATATAGTACTATTAAAAAGGCTAGTCACAATAATGGTGTCCAGCACAACCCACCCCTCAAATAAAACTAAGAGGGTGCTTGGATACGTTTTAGTCCCATGACTAAAAGTAGTGGGACTAAAACATGCTAGCCTCACCCATGCTTGGATCCAAATACTAAAAAGGCTAAAATCAAGTTAATGAGCATTTATTATCCTCCAAACCCTCCAATCCAGAACTCGCCTGTGTTAAAGGAGAGGAGTTAAATGAGTAGAGAGAGGACTAATCCACATTTTAGTAGGGGTACCCCTGACTAAAAATTTTTAGTCTCAAGACTAGTTTTAGCCCCTCTTTAGTCAGGGGTGCTTGGAACTTTAGCCTCTTAAAGAGACTATTTTTAGTCAGACTAAAATAAGTCCCTTGGATCCAAGCACCCTCTAAGCATCCTGGAATTCTTTGACAAAACTAAGCACCCTGAAATTCTTTGACAACTAAACTGCTGGCTATATGATGTTGGCCATATATATTGTACGTATATAATGTGAAGAAACGAGTGGTAGTACTATACCAACTAAAAGATGAAATGTAAGAAATACTAGTATGTACGTACTGAAGAGTTAAAGTAACGAGAAGAAACATAACATAGTTCTGCTGGGGGCTCAGCACAACACACCCCTCAAATTAAATTAAGCACACCTGAAATTAAACTTTGCAACTATTCCGGTAGACACTGCATTAGAACCACCATGAGCAACGACACTGCCACCTTACTCGGAGTCCTCGTCCACGTCCTCGACTTCGTCCTTGTCCCTCTTCCTCTTGGCCGATACTTCTTTGCTTGAACCGCACACTTGGCTGTTGCTCTTCATCCAACCCTTGTAGATATTGAAGCAAAGGTAGCCATCCATTGCAGCGTAGTGGATGTGGTCTATATCTAGTACATTCCGCTGGCATGCATGACGATGAAACGTGTATGGAGGTTTCTCCAGTTTACCGTACGAAGGATGAACCATGGCTCCTGCCAGGGTCAGCATTGAAGGCTGACGAGAGGACACCAGCCGATTCTTCTAGAGGTCGAAGGTGTTGCCTACAACGAGGCCTATCCGACACAGGACTTCTTTGTCGTTACCAAAGTCTACAGTAACAAATTTGACTAGGTTGCTCTAGAGGAAGTCCTTAAAATCCTGGCACTCAACATCGGCATGGCATATGTGGTAGACCAAGCATAAGTCATGCACGCAAAACTGGATCACGGCGGGCTTCTTCCTCTCTTCGTCCTTTAGATCCTTCTTTGGTCCCAGGACTGTGGTGTACTCAACATCTAGCCCAGCGACCCACCCATCATCTGAGTCTTCGAACACGCGTCTGAAGCGAGAAAGGCATCCTTTCACCATTGCGTAAGAACGGGTGTAGATGACGTCGAACTCATCGCCGGTGATGGTTCTAACCTTGTACTCACCGCCGATCGTGGAGATTTGGGACGCCATGGATTTAGGAGGAGGGTTAGGATTAGTGGAACTACCGTAATGTGAATGGACGGGACGACTAGGAGCGAACCACCGTATTATTGAAGGATGTGCGGGGACGAGCATGAGCGAATACCAGCGTGCGAACGACAGGGTAGTGGCTTTCCATTGTCCCATGATCCCAGGGTCCCACCTGTCCAGCAGTAACTCGCTGTCAAATCACACATCCCTATGTTTGCAGTAGCCTACTCCCTCGTCTTCTCGCGTCTTTGTCGAACCGACTAGGCAGAACTGCCCACCGCCTACCGTGCAGGAAAAGCCCCGCCCTCGACTTTTAAATAGTATACAGTATACTAATTTTGTATCCATGGATTGTGCCCGCGCCATGGAGCAAAGCGTCTATAAAACGGCGGTACACATGCACGGAGTATACAGCACGCCCGTCGCGTTCGCGTCGCACCCCGGACGGTCGGTCGGTGTGGCACGCTGCTCTCTGAATGGAACGCGCGTTATATTGCGTTTGCACACACATGTGGGACGGCAATTGAGAACCGACCATAGGCACACTCCCCGGCCCCGCAAGTCAGGTGACTTAATAGAAGAGGGAGACGAGCGATAGTACTAGAGAAGTGTTGTACTACGTTGGTGCCTGGACGATCCCTGCAAGACACGGAAGATCAGTTCGTCCATGCATGTGACCAGACTCCAGCAGACACGCCTGGATTGGCTATCGTCTACATATCGTGCAGGCTGTGTTGTACATGGCTGTAGTTGTGGTGAGAAATCTAAAAAAAGGTTTCTTGTCATCTCGCAAAATTAGGTGTCATGTGCTTCGGATCACTGCGAGGGTTAAACAGCGACAACTGAGTTGGGCTAGTCATTGGGGGCACATGCACGAACAGTGACTACTCGGCTGCCATCTAGGTCAAGCCGGCTATGTTAATTAGGACATCTATCGACGGACCCCTTTTCTACGAGTTTATCTTTAATTTGAGCTTTGTTCCTCGTCTAGTTTGTCCGTCGGGATTCATGTTGTCTCCTTTGGGCAGTGAGGTTATGATTTCTTGTCATGTGGCATTTTTTCGTGTTATATGTTATAATCCGGCGCTTCAGATCAAAATGACGACAACTGCGCCTCCGGGCCACGTGCATGAGGAGGTGGTTTTGCAATGGAGAAGATCAGAAGAGGGAGAGGCGAGACGGTGGTTTTGGAATGGAGATGATGGAGAGGAGAGGAGGTGGTTTTGCAATGGAGAAGATCAGAAGAGGGAGAGGCGAGACGGTGGTTTTGGAATGGAGATGATGGAGAGGAGAGGAGGTGGTTTTGCAATGGAGAAGAGGGAGAGGAGCGTGCGGCAGCGATTTAGGATTGGACGAGAGGGCCGGCGCGCTGTGACTGGATCAAAATCAAAATCAATTTACCCTTCAATTAAGAAAGCGACCCCACATTAACTAGTCTCCCTTTTATTCTGGGTCATAATTGACCATGATTTTCGCACATAAAATATATGTTATACGTTGCAAAAATAATATAATTTGAAAGTACATTCAGATACGAACCAAACGATACAATTTTTGGTGACATGCATTCACATTTTGCTTGTCAAATACAGTACGTGGTCAAACTTTGACCCAAAATACGCAAAACAACAAAAAAATACTTCCAAGACCAGCGCCGCTCTTCCGCTCTTCTCCTCTTAAACCACCGCCGCTCCTCTCCTGTTCCAATCTAAATGCAGCGCCGCTCCTCTCCTCTTCCATTTCAAAACCACCGCCCCTCCTCTCCTGTTCCAGTCCAAAACCAGCGTCGCTCCTCTCCCATTCTAATCCAAAACCAGCGCTGCTCCTCTCCTCTTCCATTCAAAAACCACCGCCGGCGAGTGAAGGTGCTGTGGAGAAGTAGATCGATGGAGGAGTACAACCGATACGTGAGGATCGCAGACGGCGACCCTGTGAAGCTAGCTAGGATGTTGGAGATACAGTCTTGGTTTGACAACAAGGACCAACTAGCGGCGACGGCGACATCCATGGCCAAATATCTGCAACAGAGCGAAAAGGCGGCGATACTCCCGGAGGGAGTCGCGCCGGAGTACATAGAGCTGCTCCTCTGGGCCATGGAGCAAACAGATTCACCGAATCCGATCGTGAGGGAGCGGTGGTGGGAGTATCGATCCCAGATGGAGCATCCACCAGAGATTGAAGGATCGAGCATCTACAGGGTGCCGTTTGTGAGGGTGTCCTGCCAGAGCGAGCCGGTGGAGTCTTCGTCGACCGAACCCAACTGCAAGAGGAGAAAAGCAGTTGGCCCGATGACGCTTCCCCGCCATCGTCTCCCTCGCCGTTCACATCGTCTCACGGGGCGGCTGTCTGCCGCCGAGGAATAGGAGGGGGCTGCCCCCCCAGCCCAATAGTCGGGCAGGTTGTGAATTGTCAGGAGGAGCTTAGGGTTGTCAGTATTTGCAGGTTGTGAATTGTGTTTTGTGTTGTGTATTTTGAGAGTACTTTCAGATATGAATGTCTTTTGAATTTCAGATTTGCAGTATTGAGCATATGAAGTATTTTATGAATTCTAGAGATCTATTTTTAGCACTTAAAAAATGTAGTTTCATAGGAGTATAAAAGTGCAGACAATGTGATTCTCAGAGAAGAAACTGCAAGTTTCAGTTTCAGATAAGAAACTGCAAGTTCAGTTTCAGATAAGAAACTGCAACTTTCAGAGGCAGAGCATTTATATTAACACGGCCTTTTCAAACAGGGTTAACATCATGTTGGAAGTTTTATTCATGGTCGAAAATGGAACTACCAGCCAGTTAACATCATGCTGATCAACATTCATGCATAGCACATCTTCATATGATGCACAGTCAAAATGCCCACACAATGTCGAGTGTGCGAAACACAGAGAAAACGAGGGACGAAGTTTTGGCAAGTGTTGGACGTGGTTTTGGGCTGCCCCGTCTAGGCTTTCATTTTTAACATGCGCAGCCCACGACCTCGGATGGGAGGTCCATAGGCCTGTTTGTATTTTCTTAGGGCCGTCATGTATCGACCGGCCTATGGACCTCCCATCCGAGGTTTTATTTTTGGCAGCCCAATTTATGTATTTTTTTGAAGAAAACGCAGAGGTCTGTTCTATTTTTCTATATAAGAATAGGAACGCCAGGTCCAACTTATGTTTCCCTTCTAACTATATTATATATATTTAAATTATTTTATATGTTATTATATATTATTTTTATTGTCATCATATATTTAACAGATACTTACATATGTAAGAAAACAATATCCCACATCTTATTAACTTATAAAAATAATTTCTTAACAAATAAAATCCTGGATTGTTTTGGCACGAAAATCCTAGTGATTGTGTACAAAAGCTTGGTAAGATTTAAGGACGAATGTAATAATATCACTTATTATTTAAATATATTTATAACAAAATGCTCAGCCCCTTTTTATTTTTTGATAACATTGCTGGCCCAACCCAACATTATAATTAGAATCAGCCCAGCAAAATCGTGTATTTCGAGAAAGTGCAAATGGCCTGTAATTTTTTAGGAAATAAAATAAATGGGCCGCATGGACGCTACATTATTTGTTCACCCAGCCCAGCTAATGGCTGTAATTCAAAAAAAAGATCAAATTGACTGTAAATTCTACCGCGCAAAAAAAGACTGTAAATTCTGAAAAAATGGGTTGAATACGTGCCACATTTTTGGAGGCTGAAATGTGGGCCAATAGGTCGAAGCCAACGCAAGTCGTTGTCAATTTAGTCAACAAATGATTCTGACATGTTAGCCGTTGGATTTACATCCAACGACCGGCATCCATCTTCAATCTCTCGTCTTCTTCCTCCAGCGCCGCCGGGACCACCTCCCGCCTCCTGCTGCTAGCAGCTCTGCTTAGCACGCTTCGCTATGAAGCGCTACTCCACCGTTGGCCAGGCCATCCCTCCACCCCTCCACACCTCCTGTTCTTCTCCACCGACTGCCGAACCACACCGCACTAGAACCAGTTAACCCTCGTACACCTCTCCGTCTGCGACTCTACTCCCGCGTCTTCCCATCTCCGGCTCGTTGCTGTCCGGGGCCTCGCCGTCGTCCACCACCTTGGATGCGCTCGGCGCGGCGTGGTCAACGTGGTCAACGAACGACACCATCGGAAGTAGACTGTGCGTGGAGAGGCTGACAGCTGGGTCCACGGCCGCACACAAGGAAATGCCTCCTTATTACGCGCAAAATAATGATTCCTCCACCTGACATCTGGGACCCACCGGAAGGGCCTCTGTATTTCGCGAAAATAACGTGCCCCCCGCTGACATGTCGGACCCACCAGCTATCTTCGCACGCAAGGAAGTGCCTCCTTATTACGCACAAAAAAATGAATATTCCCCCTGCCAGCTGGAACCCAGCATAGTGGGAGGCTGACTTGTGGGCCTACCAAGTTGACGGGGACGGAGGGCTTTGTCAACTTAGTCAATATGAACGATTCTAGCTCCTGTTACCGTACGATGTTCATCCAACGGCCGTAGTGCTTCTTCAACCTCTGGTCTTCTTGCTCCAGCCGCCCAAACCAGCGCCGGTCGTGCCGCGTGCTCCTGCCTCCCGTGGCCGGCTGTGATGCCGCGGAGGCCTCACCGCCCCCTACTACTCCCACCGCTGGCCAGGCCATCCCTCTACTCACCCACACCCCCTGTTATTCTGCGGCGACAGCAGCCTCACACCGCAGCCGAACCAGTGAACCCTCGTACTCCTCTTCGCGTGGGCATCCACTGCTGCGTCTTCCCCGGCTCCGAGTCGTCCCCTTCCTAGTCCTCGCCGTCGTCCACCGCCGTGGTGCTCTCGGCGCGGCGTGGTCAACGTGGTCAAGGAACGACTTCCATCGGACGTGGACTGTACGTGGAGAGGCTGACAGCTGGGTCCACGGCCGCAGCAAGGAAGTGCCTCCTTATTACGCGCAAAATAATGATTCCTCCACCTGACAGCGGGGACCCACCGGACGGGCCACCGTATTTCGCGAAAAAAACGTTTCCCCCTGACTGCTGGGACCCACCAGCTACATCTTCGCACGCAAGGAAGTGCGTCCGGGCAAAAAAAACGATTCGCCCCCTGACTGCTGGGACCCACCAGCTACATCTTCGCACGCAAGGAAGTGCGTCCGGGCAAAAAAAACGATTCGCCCCCTGACTGCTGGGACCCACCAGCTACATCTTCGCACGCAAGGAAGTGCCTGACAGTCGGGACCCACCTGGTCGAAGCGTACGTAGCGTTGTCATTCTGGTCGCGAACGTGTACGTACATATATACTGGTGGATGTAGAGGCGCGCACGTGTCGTAGTAGAGGCGCGTACGTGTCGTAGTAGAGGCGCGCACGTAGCATGTACACGTACGTACAACGGCCAGGGTGCAAGAAAGAAAATACGCCACGTATGTGTACATACGGGCGGGGTCTCGAACGCCTACTCGCGCATACGTACGGCCAGGGCTCGTGTACATGGCTGGGTCGGAACGGAGAAACAGCGTCGTCGTCGTGTTCATGGGGAGGCAACGGAATGCGTCGTGTTCATGGGGAGGCAACGGAATGCGTCGTGTTCATCGGGAGGCAACGGAACGCGTGGGAGCCAACCGGCTGGGTCGGAACGGAATGCGTGGTCGTGTTCATCGGGAGGGCTTGGATGGAACAGGCGATAGAAACGAGGCCTGGCGTACAGCAGAACGGAGGAAACGGCCTTGTATTCGACCGGCACGTTCGAACGGGGTCCTGTTCATTGGGAGGGGTCTGGCGTACCGCAAACATGGACGAAATGGACCTCCTACGGTTGAAACAGGGGTCCTGTTGATCGGAGGGGTGTGTCGTACCGCAAAACGGACGAAACGGACCTCCTACGGTCGAAACGGGGTCTGTTGATCCGGGAGGGGTGTGGCGTGCCGCAAACGGATGAAACGGACCTCCTACGGTCGAAAGGGGGTCCTGTTCATCGGGAGGGGTGTGGCGTACCGCAAACGGGACTCCACGGGATATTGTTCATCTCCACCGTCGACCTCCTCCAGCCTCCACGGGCTACCGTCGACCTCCTCCAGCCTCCACGGGCTCCTGTTCATCCAGCCTCCACCACGCGCTACTCCACCGGCTACTGTTCAACCACCCCTCCACGGGCACCCCTCCACCGTCTACTGTTCATCCAGCCCTCCACACCACGGGGTCCTGTTCAACCACCCCTCCACGGGCACCCCTCCACCGTCTACTGTTCATCCAGCCCTCCACACCATGGGGTCTTGTTCATCTAGAGGCAACGCCACCGCTCACTGTTCATCCAACCCCCCCCCCTCCCGCAACGCTCACTGTTCATCCAATCGATCGGCTTCAGTTAGCAGCAGTAGCGAAGGAATCGCTCGATCGGGTTCAGTTAACAGCCATCGATCGATCGCTCGGGTTTAGTAACGTGTAGCCTACAGTGCAATCGCTCGGGTTCAGTTAGAGCCAACGCCTCGCACACACGCGCGTACGTGTACGAGAGAAACGCGCATCGCTCGGCCCCCGAGCTCCCACCGTAACCGGGAACTCCCCAAAATTTTCCTCCCCCTTGCCGCTACCATGGTTTTTTCCGTCATGGACAGCCCAAAGAATATCATGCAGCTGCGTCTTCGGACCGCCCAGGACGAAAAGCCCATTTTCTGTCATGATTTTTTGTCATAGAAGTAGGAGCCCACCACATCTATGATGATACCGGGTTTTTTCACAATTATCGTCATAGAAGTGTCATATGTATGACAGAAAAAAAATTCGTTCGGCCCAAAATGTCACCGATGTGTCCCTTTTTGTAGTGATTTGTTACTTCTTGGAGAGTGGTGTCTCCTAGATTGGCTAGGTGTCATTTGGGAGCCTCCAACAAGATTGTGGAATTGAACCAAGGAGTTTGTAAGGGCAAGGAGATCGCCTACTTCGTGAAGATCTACCGCTAGTGAGGCAAGTCCTTCGTGGGCGACGTCCATGGTGGGATAGACAAGGTTGCTTCTTCGTGGACCCTTCGTGGGTGGAGCCCTCCATAGACTTGCGCAGCCGTTACCCTTCGTGAGTTGAAGTCTCCATCAACATGGATGTACGATAGAACCACCTATCGGAACCACGACAAAAACATCTGTGTCTCCTATTGCGTTTGAATCCTCCAAACCCTTCCCTTTACATTCTTGCAAGTTGCATGCTTTACTTTCCGCTGCTCATATACTCTTTGCATGCTTGCTTGAATTGTGTTAAGATTGCTTGACTTGTCCAAAGTTGCTAAAATCTGCCAAGAACTAAAATTGGGAAAAGGATAAGTTTTTATTTAGTCAAGTAGTCGAATCACCCCCCTCTAGACATACTTTCGATCCTACAAGTGGTATCAGAGCTTTGGTCTCCATTTGTTTTGATTTCCATAGCTTTTGGTAGTCATAGACTTGGTTTCACAACCTAGGAGAGTATGGCGTCTAGCGAGGGAAATTACCACCGTAGAGGTCCTTACTTTGATGGTACTAATTTTGCTAGTTGGAAGCATAAGATGAAAATGCATATTCTTGGACATAACCCCGTCGTATGGGCTATTGTGTGTATTGTCTTGCAAGGTGAATTCTTTGATGGGAGAGAACCGAACCGTGAAGCTACCGCAAAAGAGTTGAAGATGCTGCAATACAGTGCTCAAGCTTGTGATATCCTCTTCAACGGACTGTGCCCTGAAGAATTCAACAAAATCAGCCGTCTTGAGAATGCAAAGGAAATTTGGGATACTTTGATTGATATGCATGAAGGTACGGACTCCGTCAAGGAATCCAAGTTGGATGTGCTTCAAAGTCAGCTTGACAAGTTCAAAATGAAGGATGGTGAAGGTGTCGCTGAAATGTACTCTAGGCTTGCTCTTATCACAAATGAGATCGCCGGCTTAGGAAGTGAAGAGATGACCGACAAATTCGTCATCAAGAAGATCCTAAGAGCTTTGGACGGAAAATATTATATCATATGTACATTGATCCAACTAATGCCCAATTACAAAGATCTCAAGCCAACAGAAGTCATTGGAATAATTGTTGCTCATGAGATGTCACTCAAGGATAAGGAGGAGCTCCATAACAAGTCTAGTGGTTCTTACAAAGCCTCATGTGAAGCTCCCACATCATCAAGTGAGAAACAAATCTTCAATGAAGAATTGAGCCTAATGGTGAAGAACTTCAACAAGTTCTACAAGAGTAGAAGCAAAGAGTGAAGTTCCAAGTCAAGGTCCTACAATGACAAAAGATCTTCTAGTCGAGAGCGAAATTGCTACAATTGTGGAAGACCTGGACACTATTCCAATGAGTGTACGACACCCTACAAGAGAAGATAAGATTCTCCAAAAAGAAGAAGTAGAAGAGAAGAATCACCATCAAGAGAGAGAAGAAGTAGAGATGATCATTATGAACGAAGAACATCCCGGAGAAGCAAAGATTCGGAAAGGAAGGACAAGTCATCAAGGAGCTACATAAAACTAAGACATCAAGCTCATGTTGGTGAATGGGTATCCGGCTTCGACTCCGACAATCACTCCGAGAGAAGCTATCACTCCGACTCCGAATATACTCAAGATGAAGGTGTTGCCGGTCTAGCACTTGTGTCAACCAACTCCTACGACATATTTGATTCACCAAATGAAGGACTTGGAAGATGCTTCATGGCTAAAGGCCCAAAGGTATCACACCCCGAGTATGTTGATTTCAATAGTGATGAAGATGACTTGTTAGGTGATGATGATTTACTTGTTGACAACTCTAGTGATGAATACTATGATGAAACGTCAATTAATCATGCTAATCAAGATAAAACAAATGACAATGATAAGGAGAAGATTGAGTTTCTAACTAAAGAACTAAACACTCTTAAGTTACCTCATGAAACTATCTTAGGAGATCATCGAGAACTTTTAAGGACTCATGAGAAATTACGTTTTGAAAAGCTCAACCTTGAGCAAGAGCACGAGTTGTTAAAGGAAATCAATGATGATCTTCGCAAGAAAAGTTCTTCTTACATTGCCAAGCGTTTACTCTTATCCACTTACATGCCTCAATTCAAGTCTAGTAACAAGAACAAGAAAGATTCTTCCTCTAGTAGTAACAATAATCATGCTAAATCTAATGTTGTTACTTCTAGTAGTTCTCTTGATTCCACTAATGATTCTCTTAGCCAAGTTACACTTGAGCAAGAAAAAATCTTATTTAAGGGAATTATAGAGAAAGGTGTTTACAAGAGCCTTGCCGGGAGTAAGCAATTCAAGGAAATTGTACGCAAGCAAGGAAGGCACCGGAAGAACCAAGGTGTTGGTTTTGAACGAAAGTTCAATGCCAATGGAGTTGAGTGGGAAGAAGATCAATACCCCAAGACGAAGTTTATTCCTCAACAAAAGAAGTATGATCCTACTTCCTTCAAAGGGACACATGCTCAAGATGATCTTCCACCACATGACCACGAGCAAAAAGGCAAGGATAAGCTTCAAGAGGAAATTGATGCATTTGAAGAAGCACCCAAGGCCTTGGTCAAGTGGTTTCCTAAGACTACATCAAGTTCTACTTCATCAAGTACGACTATAACTCCAAGGATTCCCATCAAGATGATGTGGATCCCGAATAAGAAGAACTAGAGAGTTCTTGAGGGTGACTCTGCCAACATACTTCACTCTTATCATTTTGGCAAGAACAAGTGCAATCAACTTCCACATCTTGCACTAGTTCAAGGAGTCACAAACCCTCTTGTTGGTAAGACAAGGGACAAGGTAACCTAATGCTTTCATAGACATCATCTTGTGTGTGCATCACTCTATGTCTATGGATATCCTTGTTTGTTCCTTGTGGGACTAACCCGTGTAGGTATTGAAAGTGCAACTCACTCCAAAGGATTGCTCCAAATGATCTACATCAACATTGAGCATCCACATCTTCAACACCTACATGAAGTCATCATCGACAAAACCCAAGGTTAGTTCATCCCTCTTACGGGGGATCTCACATCTAGGGGGAGCTTTACTCTAAGAATTGAGCTAAAGCAACTCTAATGGTGTGAACACAACAACGCTTTATGTAAAAGTGGTAACCCCACTTGTGCTTGAACGGTGAGTATGAACTATGACCAAATGTTCTCATTTGACTCCTAGGTTAATATACTCATATATAGATGACCTAGTCATCGCCAACTGCTTGATAGGTGCTAGAATTGGTTGTGCATGCTTTGCCACATCTTTCATCTGCCATTTTATTGTGTGAGCATGTTGTTTGCATAACTTACTCATTCGAGGACATCCACTTGTTGTTTTCATTGTTTGGTTCCTTTTTCTTTTGCCAAGTGGATGGACAAGAATGCCTAAGAACCTTCTCTAGCTATCTATGCTTTTCTTGTCTCAAACTCTATTCATGCTACATCACAAAGTTTGACCAAGTCAGATTTGAACCACTTTGTGTGAGGAGCACTCGGAGTCCCGATTCGTCATAGACTTAAACCTCCAAAACTTCTTTGTGCGTTTCGGTCTGACTGATTCATCCATTTCGGTCATACCGAGATCACTAAGTCGATCTAGGTTTTCAATCTCGGTGCAACCGATTTGATCTTTTCGGTCACACCGAGTTGCAGTAACTGCTTGCAGTTATGCATCTTGGTGCCACCGAGTTGTTCCACTCGGTCACACTGATAGGGTCAGGCTATATATATATATCCTCGGGCCAAAATTTGGAAAATTTTCTGAACCCCTTCGCCCGCGCTCAGCCTGCTCTGCCTCCCTGGGTCTCCGAATCATCCTCCTCATCGCCAGCTGCCTCCCGCCGCTGGTCTCCGCC
This sequence comes from Triticum aestivum, assembly GCF_018294505.1. NCBI lineage: Eukaryota > Viridiplantae > Streptophyta > Magnoliopsida > Poales > Poaceae > Triticum > Triticum aestivum. Next base: position 471,331,561 of record NC_057806.1, on the reverse strand, counting down.
GCTGTCAACGGAAATCGTCTCCGCCGTTGCCGTCGTAGCAGGTCCATCGCCACACTTAGGGCATGGACTTGATCCTTGTGCTAATCTCACTTCGATTCCTAGCACATTGTTTTTCCATGTATCTTGCCATGATTGAGATCACTATATCCAGTGAAATCACTCTGTAGTTTAGTTGTGGATTGAAAATTTAGGGTTAGGTTTCCGCCGAAATCATCTCGGACCAACCGAGTTGTTGAAATCGGTTCCACCAATTTGGCTAAGGCCATTGCACATGTGATTCTCGGTCTGACCGAGAATTGCAAATCGGTGTGACCGAGTTTAATTCTTTGTGAAACCCTAGCAGTCTCGGTGCCACCAAACTATGACTCGGTCTGACCGAGTTCACTAGTTTAGGTTCCAAAAGATGCTTCAGTATCACCGAGTTTTCAAATCGGTAGATCCGAAATGCTTTCTGTGGAAAACTAAAACTAAGTTTTTGAGTCACTCTTTTGCAAAAACCTCTGCACTTTGTGATGGTCATCAAATCTATCTCATCTATATCTATTAACAGGGTCTGCTGTCAGTGTTTGCAACATGTCTGATCAAGTGACAGTCAAAACAAGTCTGAGGAGCAGGTTCACATGAGTGAGGGCACTAGTCCCTCAAGCAGCTATGATGGGTAGCAGGAGCACACCCAGCAACTTGCCTAAGGCAGCCACCAGGGCCAAAAAGAAGAGAACCTCAGATTCTGAGGATGAAGACTATGTGGCTGTTGAGGATGAGGCCACTTCACAGAAGAAGGTGCTCAAGAAGGAATATGGCACAGCTGCTGCCACTAACCCAGGAGTGAGGACAAAGGTTCCTGCCAAGAGAGTTCCTATGCCAAAGGTCAGAACATCCACTCAAGAGACTTTGGGATCTGCACCCAAAGAACATGTTGTGGCAGAGAAGAAAAGGAAGGAAAGGGTCAAGAAGACCACTGCCAGAGTGCTTGGCAGATCTTCAATGATGAGAGATTCTGAAGAAGAGGAAGAGGAAGAGGATGCAACACCAGCACCCAACGCTCAAAAGCTTATGGAAGATGCAATTAAGGCAGGGGCTGCTCCATCTAAGCCCAAAACTGCTCCTAAGACTGCTGCTCCAGCTCCAAAGCCAAAACCCAAGAGGAGCACCAGGAACATCCCTGTTGAGGAGAAGAACAAGGCCCCAGTGCCTCAAGCTGCTGGAGAAGAAGAGGATTCTGTTGTTTTGAGGAAGTTGAAGCCCAAGATCCTTGATCACAATGATGCACACCCAGTTGCAGAGAATATGAAAATCAGGAAGGATTCAGGATTGAGGCTATGGAGAGAGTCTGATCCATATGCCACCAGGAGAAGGACTGCTGTGGACTACAGGTTCCATACAAAGGAACGACAGGACTTCCATGAGACTATTTTACTTGACAAGAAGCCCATAGTGTGTGACATGAGATGGGTTGATTGTAAATTCATTGAGGAAAATGAGGATCATTCCCCTGGTGTATATGACAACTTCAAGGCATGATGAGCTTATTATGCAATTCTACTCCACAACTCATTTCTACCTAGATAGAAGAATAGTCTGGATGTCTGAAGGTACTAGGTACCAGTCAACGGTTGAAGAATGGGCAAAATTGATCAATTCTCCTAAGGAGAATGACGATGACTTGGATGTCTATGCCAAGAAGAAGAAGGATCACAACACAGTGGCACATATGTACAAAGAGATCCCAGATGCTGCTCTTGAGACACACAAATTTGGATCAGTACATTACCTTCTGTCAGGTTTGCGAACGATCAACTGGATCCTTAGGCACACTCTATTTCCAAAGTCAGGTGATCACAAGATGATCAGAGGCCATGCAATTAACCTGGTTCACATATTTGATGCCTCAAAAGTTCAAAGTCATGAGCCTAATTGTGGAAACCATAAAGAGACAGCTGTAGATCAGAAGAGAAGTTGTGGGTATGCCCCACAGATCCAAGAGCTAATGAACTCCAAGATGGGCACTGGCACATATCTCTTGGACAAGGAACACATGCCCATCTACCCATACTTTGAGGACAACACTGTGGTGATGGATGAGAATGAACCATCTTCTGTGCAAGCACAACCAAAGAGGGAGAAGGCAAGGACTGAAAAGGCTGCAAAGATGACAACCATTGATGAGGCATTTCAGTATCTTCTGAAGAGCAAGCAAGATCAGCTTGGCTACATGATTGCCTCCACTCCGAGGATTGAGAAGGGATTGGCCACCCTGACTCAAAACCAGGAGAGCTTGGAGAGGATCATGGAGCAGAAGTTCTATGATTTAGATGTGAAGGTCACTGAGATACAATCAGTTGTTGATCAACTTCAGGATGAAGTGCCGGAGAAGAAGGGCAAGTCTACCACTGATGATTTTGCTAGAGTGCCCAGAGGACAGAGATCTGCTGCAATGCTAGTTAGAGACACCAGAGCAACTTCATCTGCACCAGCTACAGCTTTAGTGCCACCAGCTCCAGCACCCACTCCACCAGCTCCATCTACATCAACTGATGCCTTCGTCCTTGGAGTTTTATCTACACCACCACCTGAAGACCAAGCTTGAGAGTCGATCTAGCACTATGCATTTTTTATGAACTTTTTGGTAACTTGTTGCCAAAGGGGGAGAAAATGTATAGATCATAGGCTTCAAGAGAGAGTGTTGCTCTTTGTTCTCTGTTGTTTTTTGGTGGTTGAACTTTGTTATTCGCTTGTTTGAGATACTTTATGCTTTTGTGTGATACTTGGATGATCATGTGTTTGATCATATGCTACCTTAATTCTTGTTGGACGACATTATCCTTTTATATCCCCATATGATCATTCACTTTGCTTGGTGATGAGTGCATGTATTTAATTATTATCATTTTGAGCACTCCACCAAGATGTATGTGACATGGAAGAGTAACCCATGATCCTAACTCATTGTGCATTTGCAGTCCAAAGAAAATCTTAAACTATGCACAACTTTAGGGGGGGCTCTTGCTTTTCACATACTTCTCAAAGCAACAATGTTTTTCACTCTTATTATCATTTGTCGAAGCTTTGATCTATATGTTGTCATCAATTACCAAAAAGGGGGAGATTGAAAGTGCAACTATCCTTAGGTGGTTTTGGTAATTCCTAACAACATATAGCTCATTGATCTAATGCTATTTCAAGATTAATATCTCAGGAAAGCTCAATGATTGGCATGGCATGGATGAGAAAAGTGGACCCCTCAAAATGCTAAGGACAAAAGGATTGGCTCAAGCTCAAAGCTCAAGACTCTACATTTTCTATTTTAGTGATCCAAGATCACATTGAGTCTATAGGAAAAGCCAATACTATCAAGGAGGGATGAGGTGTTGCTTAATGAGGCTCTTGCTCAAAGTGCTTAGTGATATGCTCGAAAGCCCTCAACTACTTTCTCACATCCACATATGACCTAAACCAAAAGTCAAACTTGGCCCCACCGATTCTTTCTATCCGGCGCCACCGAGTTCAGATGTCATAGCCACTGCCACAAACCCTAGGCAAATCGGTCTCACCGATAGGGATCTCGATCTCACTGAGATGGGATTGTAATCTCTTTGTTTCCCTTCGTAACATTTCGGTCTCACCGAGATGAGTGATCGGTCCCACCGAGATTGCAATGTAAACTCTCTGTTTCCCTTTCGTAACATTTTGGTCTCACCGAAATGAGCGAATCGGTCCCACCGAGTTTACCTGACCAACTATCTGGTTAGCTTATTACCAAAATCGGTCTCACCGAGTTTGTGTAATCGGTCTCACCGAGATTACGTTATGCCCTAACCCTAACCATATCGGTCCTACCGAGTTGCATGTCGGTCCCACCGAAAAATCCTAACGGTCACTAGCTTTGCTGAATCGGTCCGACCGATTTTATCAATTCGGTCCCACCGAGATTGGCAAGTTGTGTGTAACGGTTAGATTTTGTGTGGAGGCTATATATACCCCTCCACCTCCTCTTCATTCGTGGAGAGAGCCATCAAAACAAACCTACACTTCCAACTTACTTTTTCTGAGACAGAACCCCCTACACTTGTGTTGAGGCCAAGATATTCCATTCCTACTGATGGAGTCCTGGATTAGGGGGTGTTCGGGTAGCCGGACTATACCTTCAGCCGGACTCCAGGACTGTGAAGATACAAGATTGAAGACTTCATCCCGTGTCCGGATGGGACTTTCCTTGGCGTGGAAGGCAAGCTTGGCGATGTGGATATTCAAGATCTCCTACCATTGTAACCGACTCTGTGTAACCCTAACCCTATCCGGTGTCTGTATAAACCGGAGGGTTGTAGTCCGTAGGCAATCAACTCCATATACAACAATCATACCATAGGCTAGCTTCTAGGGTTTAGCCTCCTTGATCTCGTGGTAGATCTACTCTTGTACTACCCATATCATCAATATTAATCAAGCAGGACGTAGGGTTTTACCTCCATCGAGAGGGCCCGAACCTGGGTAAAACATCGTGTTCCCTGCCTCCTGTTACCATCCGGCCTAGACGCACAGTTCGGGACCCCCTACCGAGATCCGCCGGTTTTGACACCGACATTGGTGCTTTCATTGAGAGTTCCTCTGTGTCGTCGCCTTTAGGCCCGATGGCTCCTTTGATCATCAACAACGATGCGTTCCAGGGTGAGACTTTTCTCCCCGGACAGATCTTCGTCTTCGGCGACTTCGCTCTACGGGCCAATTCGCTCGGCCACCGGGAGCAGATCGAAAGCTACGCCCCTGGCCATCAAGTCAGGTTTGGAAGCCTAAACTACACGGCTGACATCCGCGGAGACTTGATCTTCGACGGGCTCGAGCCACGGCCAAGCACGCCGCACTATCTCGAGGGGCATGATCTAGCTATGCCCCCGGACAGTGTCCTGGAGGCCGCACACGCATCGGTTCCGACCCCTAACTCGGAGCCTATTGCGCCAATCGAGGATGAGTGGTTGGACGTCACCTCGGGGGCTGCGATCCCAAAAGCGATCGAGCCGAACGCTAGCCCCGCACTCTGCACGACCCGTGACTCCGAGGATCCGGACTCCTCCCCGGACTCCGAACCCCCCGCGCCCCTGCCAATCGAATCTGATTGGGCGCTGATAATGGAGTTCACCGCTGCAAACATCTTTCAGCATTCGCCTTTTGGCGACATCCTGAATTCTCTTAAGTCTCTCTCTTTATCAGGAGAGCCCTGGCCGGACTACGGTCAGCGAGGGTGGGATACGGACGATGAGGAAATTCAAAGCCCACCCACCACCCACTTTGTAGCCACTGTCGACGATCTAACCGACATGCTTGACTTCGGCTCCGAAGACATCGACGGCATGGACGACGATGTAGGAGACGAACAGGAACCAGCGCCTGTAGGGCGCTGGAAGGCCACCTCGTCATATGACATATATATGGTGAATACTCCAAAAGATGGAGATGGCGATGGAATAGCGGGGGATGACACCTCCAAGAAACAGCCAAAGCGCCGGCGTCAGCGGCGCCGCTCTAAATCCCGCCAAAGAAAAAATGGTGATTCCGGCACGGGAGATAATACTACCCCGGATAGCGCCGAAGAACACCCACCACAGCAAGATTCGGCACAGGAAGATGGAGAAGCCAACCCTCATGAGAGAGCGGCAGACCAAGAGGTCGAGGATGATAACTATATGCCTCCCTCCGAAGACGAGGCAAGCCTCGATGACGACGAATTCGTCGTACCATCAGACCCCGCCGAACAAGAGCGTTTCAAACACAGGCTTTTAGCCACGGCAAGCAGCCTCAAGAAAAAGCAGCAACAGGTTAGAGCTGACCAAGATTTGCTAGCTGACAGATGGACTGAAGTCCTTGCGGCCGAAGAGTATGAACTCGAACGCCCCTCCAAGAGTTACCCAAAGCGCAGGCCGCTACCCCGATCAGAGGAGGAAGCACCTACATCACCAGCGCATGACATGGCAGACCGGCCACCTCGCGGCCGCGACAGAGAGGCCTCTCGGCCCTCCACCCAAGCCATGTCCCGACGCCGCTCAACTAAGGCACGGGAAAATGCGCCAGACCTGCGAGACGTACTAGAGGATAAGGCAAGACAAACAAGATCGATCTACGGATCGCGCAGGCGCCCTACGGCATGTGACAATGATCTTCACTCCGGATACAACAAATCCGGCCGGGCCGAACACAACAGACATAGCTCTTCCGAGCTGCGTCGTGATATAGCCCAGTACAGAGGCGCCGCACACCCGCTATGCTTCACGAATGAAGTAATGGATCATAAAATCCCAGAGGGTTTCAAACCCGTAAACATTGAATCATACGATGGCACAACAGATCCGGCGGTATGGATCGAGGATTATCTCCTTCACATCCACATGGCACGCGGCGATGATCTACACGCCATCAAATACCTCCCGATCAAACTTAAAGGATCGGCCCGGCATTGGCTTAACAGCTTGCCAGCAGACTCAATCGGTTCTTGGGAGGACCTGGAAGCCGCATTCCTCGACAACTTCCAGGGCACTTACGTGCGACCACCGGATGCCGACGACTTAAGCCACATAATTCAGCAGCCAGAGGAATCGGCCAGGCAATTCTGGACACGGTTCCTAACAAAGAAAAACCAGATAGTCGACTGTCCGGACGCAGAGGCCCTAGCAGCCTTCAAGCATAACATCCGCGACGAGTGGCTTGCCCGGCACCTGGGACAGGAAAAGCCGAAATCTATGGCAGCCCTCACGACACTCATGACCCGCTTTTGCATGGGAGAAGACAACTGGCTAGCTCGCAGTAACAACTTATCAAAGAACCCTGGTAATTTGGATACCAAGGACAAAAGTGGCAGGACACGTCGGAATAAGCAAAAACGCCGCGTTAGCAGTGACAACAATGAAGACACGACAGTCAATGCCGGATTCAGAGGCTATAAATCCGGTCAGCGGAAAAAGGCATCCAAAAATAATACTCAGGGCCCGTCCAGTTTGGACCGAATACTCGATCGCTTGTGCCAGATACATGGCACCCCCAAAAGGCCAACCAATCACACTAACAGGGATTGTTGGGTGTTCAGGCAGGTAGGCAAGTTAAGAGCCGAAAACAAAGACAAGGGGCTGCACAGCAACGACGAGGAGGAGCCCAGGCCGCCGAACAACAATGGACAGAAGGGCTTTCCCCCCAAGTGCGGATGGTGAACATGATATACGCAACCCACATTCCCAAGAAGGAGCGGAAGCGTGCGCTACGGGACGTATACGCGATGGAGCCAGTCGCCCCAAAGTTCAACCCATGGTCCTCCTGCCCGATCACTTTTGATCGAAGGGACCATCCCACTAGCATCCGTCATGGCGGCTTCGCTGCATTGGTTCTCGACCCAATCATCGACGGATTTCATCTCACAAGAGTCCTCATGGACGGCGGCAGTAGCCTGAACCTGCTTTACCAGGATACAGTGCGGAAAATGGGCATAGATCCCTCAAGGATTAGGCCCACAAAAACGACCTTTAAAGGCGTTATACCAGGTGTAGAAGCCAACTGTACAGGCTCAGTAACACTTGATGTGGTCTTCGGATCCCCGGACAATTTCCGAAGCGAAGAGTTAATCTTTGATATAGTCCCGTTTCGCAGTGGCTATCACGCCCTGCTCGGACGAACCGCATTCGCAAAGTTCAATGCGGTGCCGCACTACGCATATCTCAAGCTCAAGATGCCATGCTCTCGAGGAGTAATCATGGTTAATGGAAACACCGAACGCTCCCTCCGTATAGAGGAGCACACGGCGGCTCTCGCAGCGGAAGTACAAAGTAGCCTTCTTAGGCAATTATCCAGTCCGGCCGTTAAAAAGCCAGACACCGCCAAGCGCGCCCGGAGTAACCCACAGCAGGACCACCTGGCACGATCTGAGCAAGCGTAGCAATGCGGCCCCAACCCCAGCTCTCGCGACATAGCGAAACCAGTGCCTCGCATACATAACTACGCCCTTGAAATACCATGGGCACAGGGGAAGGGGCACAATAACGGCACGCCCAAAATACGTCTTAAAACGTACTAGGGGCTGCTGGATTATTTTTTTAATTTTTTCTTACTTTCAGGACTCCATACTTCGGACGACCTGTTCGGCAATTCGACTGCCGCACAAACGATGCAAGATCCAGGGAGGCAGACAAGGCATGCCGTATTATGGAACTCCCAGGTGGTCTCTGTTATGAGTGGTATACCTGTTTTGAATACAATTCCACGGCCTGCCCCTGGTCAGGACATGTTAAATAGTCCAATATCTTTTTGCTTATCGCACTATTTGTATCGTTCGGCTTTGATAAATAGCCTCTCTATAAACAATGCATAGCTTTTTGTCTATTTTTCGCATTATCCTCTTTTCACATATATGTTTATTAAATTACATGATTGCACCCGTACACCATGGTACGGCAAACACGCCAGGGGCTTCAGTACCCCTCATTATGGTGTGAGAAGTCCGTACACTTTCACAAGTGCGGCACCCCGAACTTATAGCACTATATGCATCGGCTCCGAATCATGATTTGGGTCAATAGTTGGGTTTGCCCGGCTCCTATGTTTTGGTGCCTTACGTTCCGCTATATCGGCTAAGGTAGCACTAGGAGAACCACTGCGATTGTGCCCCGGTTCAGCTGGGTTAAGCACCTCAGTGGAGAAAGCTAAAACTGACTATCATGATGAGGCGAGAGACCGGTCGCTGTTCGAGATGTTTTTCGAGTCCCTAAAGACTTATGCCGCTTTGAGCGAGGAGCTGGCTTTGTCCAGCCAAGGCGTGGATAGCGCCCCAAACTCGGTCTTCCAAACTAGGGGCTTCGCCGAAATTTAAAATTATAGAGTTCTATGGCTAAGTGAGAGTGTTCAAGCATTATAGTCCGATTGCCTGGTTCGTTGTGCTGAGCGCCTCCCTCGAAGGACCCAACTATAGGAAAAAGAGCGCTCAGGTTTATCCCGAACACCCCAGCACTAGTGGCATGGGGGCAGAAGCCGATGACTGGCCATCTCTCAATTTTTTGATAAACGGCCGCACAGAAAGTAATATTTTAAATTCAATAAGCATTGCTTAGCGCATATGAACAAGTTTTCAGCGCACAGGATAAACACGAGCGAGTTCATTCAAAAATCACATCCTTGGTACATTCATCCGCCACAAGGCGGGCACCTGGAAGAACATCCTTGTAGTAGTTCTCGGGCTGACGATGCTCCTTCCCCGGCGACGGCCCATCCTTCACAAGCTTCTCACCGTCCAGCTTACCCCAGTGCACCTTTGCACGGGCAAGGGCCCGACGGGCACCTTCGATGCAGACAGAGCGCTTGATGACCTTGAGCCTCGACTGGCCTCCACCAGCCGCCGCACCAGCCCGAAATAGCTCCCAGGCAGGGCCTCTCCGGGCCACAGCCAAACTGTGAAGCCCTTCATGGCCTGTTCGGCCGCCTTGTGGAGCTCGACCAGCTGTTTCAGCTAGTCGCTCAAGGGCACAGGGTGTCCGGCCTCCGAATACTGAGACCAGAACACCTTCTCCGTCGAGCTGCCCTCTTCAGCTCGGTAGAATGCGGCGGCGTCGGATACGCTGCGGGGAACATCTGCGAATGCCCCTGGAGAGCTCCGAATTCGGGTAAGTAACAAGTAGTTTACTTTTATATTTCTGCTTTGCATAAAGAATGCCTTACCCGCTGCTATCTTCCTCATCTCCTCCAACTCTTGGAGGGCCTTTTGGGCTTCGGCCTTGGCAGACTTGGCAGTCTCAAGGGTCGTTGCGAGCTCGGATGCTTGCACCTTTGACTCAAGCTCCAAACTCTCATGTTTTTTCATGAGAGCCTGAAGCTCTTGCTGAACCTCGCCGACCTGAGCCCCAAGTCTGTCTCGCTCGGTGCGCTCCGCGGCCGTTTTCTTTTCGGCCTCAGACAGCGCCTGCTTAAGGGTCGCCACCTCAGTCGTGGCCCCTACAATAAGCAGTACAATCTTGTTATCTTTTTGCAATCACGCCTTTTTATAGGCACTTTTTCTGTAAGGTATTTCTTACCTTCTTTCTCCTCGAGCCGCCGCTTGGCAAGGCTGAGCTCTTGCTCGGTCCGCTCGAGGTCCTGCTTCAGGACACCCACCTCCGCAGTCAGTGCGGCGGTGGATAGCAGCGAAGCCTGCATACGCATATTGACTCTTTTTTGTTAGACTCCTGCGATATTTAATAGATCCTCTATTCGGCTTTTCTTTCCGAACGCCAAACAAAGCATCAGGGGCTACTGTCTATGCGGTAATATTTTTACATATTTTTACTTACCTCAAAGCCTGTTAGAAGGCTAGCGCAAGCTTCGGTCAGTCCGCTTTTGACGGACTGAACCTTCTGGATCACCGTACTCATAATAGTACGGTGCCCCTCGTCGATGGAGGCGTCGTCGAGCACCTCCAGCAGATTGTCCGGCACCTCCGGTTGGATGGAGGCCGCCGGCTCAGAAGGCTTGCTCCTCTTGGAAGGAGTTCGCCTACCGCGGTCCGGAACTGTGGAAGATTCCGGCGCGGTGTCCGGCACAAAGCCGGACTTGGAGCCCTGGGGGGCCTTATCCCCTTCACTCCTGGAGTCCGGGAGGTTGCCTTGCGGCTCCTCCGGGACCACCTCCTGCTGCCCCGGAGCTTGTCGCGACGCCACTTCGGCGTCATCTGTAGTGCGGGGGGAGACAGCGGGCGGAACTGAGTTCACGTCCGATGAGTCCAGGGAGCCGCCCGACGATTCGTTGAATTCGGCCCGGGGCGGGCTGCATAATTACGTTCGACATTAGGGAAAGCTGTGCAACAAAGGAACATCATGAGTTACTCTGATATCCGAACTTACGATTTCGCCGGACGCTTAGCCCTATTTGGCCACTCCTCTCCGCCCTCTTCGGCGTCGGGGGAGTAGTCCGGCGGAGGGGTCTTCCTTTTCCTAGACCCCTCGGCCTCCCCCATTGGGGCGGCCTTCCTCTTCTCTCCTCCCTCCGCTGGGGGGGGGGAGAGTTTTCTTCCTCCTCCTCCTCGTTTTCACGGGAAGAGGGCGTCTCGGACTCGTTGGATGACGAGTCCGACACCACCACGTTACGTGCACTCTTTCGAGTCCCCGTGGTCTTCTTATTCTTGGCCTTCTTCTCCGGCACCACATAAGGCGCCGGAACCAACAGCTTCACTAGTAGAGCTGGGGCTGGGTCTTCTGGCAGCGGAGCCGGACAGTTAATCGGTCTGGGTGTCGCCCGCCAAGCCTGTCAAAGGTAAGGGAGTTTAGATCCCGCATAGAGTCAAACTATGAAAAAAGCTTAACATCCTGTAAAAGGTGAAGATAGCTTACCTCGCTAGCATGACGCTGCGAGCTGTATCCGCGGTCCTCGGAAGCGGATGCGGGAGCCTCGGTGCCCTTTAATAGCACCTTCCAGGCATCTTCGTATGTCGTATCGAAGAGCCTGCTAAGGGTTTGGTGCTGCACCGGGTCGAACTCCCACACATTAAAATCCCGTTGTTGGCACGGGAGGATCCGGCGGACGAGCATAACCTGGATTACATTAACAAGCCGGATTGGCTTGTTCACCAGGGACTGGATGCATGTTTGCAATCCGGTCACCTCTTTTTCATCACCCCATGACAGGCCCGTCTCTTTCCAGGACATAAGCCGCGTTGGGGGTCCGGATCGGAACTCGGGGGCTGCAATCCAGTTCGGATCGCGTGGCTCGGTGATGTAAAACCACCCGGATTGCCACCCCTTTAGGGTCTCCACAAAAGAGCCCTCGAACCATAGGACGTTGGCCATCTTGCCCGCCATGGCGCCTCCGCACTCCGCCTGGCTGCCGCGGACCACCTTGGGCTTGACGTTGAAGGTCTTGAGCCAGAGGCCGAAATGAGGGCGAACGCGGAGGAAAGCCTCGCACACGACGATAAACGCCGAGATGTTGAGGATGAAGTTCGGGGCCAGATCGTGGAAATCCGGGCCGTAGTAGAACATGAGCCCCCGAACAAATGGGTGGAGTGGAAAACCCAGTCCGCGGAGGAAGTGGGGAAGAAATACTACCCTCTCATGGGGCCTTGGGGTGGGGAGAAGCTGCCCCTTTTCGGGAAGCCGGTGCGCGATGTCCTTAGACAGGTATCCGGCCTTCCTTAGCTTCTTGACTTGGCCCTCCGTAGCGGAGGAGACCATCCACTTGCCTCCCGCTCTGGACATTGCTGGAGAAGGTTGAGGTGGGAAGTGCGGGCTTGGGAGCTGGAGCTCGAGTGCGCAGGAGATGGATAGGCAAAGGAGGAAGAAGGCGTAGGTAAAAAGGTGGATCCTTATCCCCTTATATGGGCGGATGCGGTTGTGCGTCCCCACCAGCCTAGTAAAACTCGCTTGCCTCCCAAGCGCCGTGATAAATGGCGCGGTTGGGTTACCCACGTCCGTATTGATGAGAATCCCGTAAAGGGGGTACACGATCTCTGCTTCGACAAGACGTGCCAAGGAAACCGCCTCGCAAAACGTGCTGAGGTGGAAAAGTAAAAACGATTCGAGTAAAGGACTTGGCCGTAGTGTGATGACGCACTGCGGAATACGTCAGCAGATTTGATTTGTGTTTATATCATTCTCTCTATGGCAATATGTGGAAACTTATTTTACAGAGCCGGACACTACTCTTGGTGTCTACAATCTTCTATGAAGGACTTGGAGGAGGAACCCACCTTGCAATGCCGAAGACAATCTGCACGCCGGACTCGTCGTCATTGAAGCCTGGTTCAGGGGCTACTAAGGGAGTCCTGGATTAGGGGGTGTTCGGGTAGCCGGACTATACCTTCAGCCGGACTCCAGGACTATGAAGATACAAGATTGAAGACTTCGTCCCGTGTCCGGATGGGACTTTCCTTGGCGTGGAAGGCAAGCTTGGCGATGTGGATATTCAAGATCTCCTACCATTGTAACCGACTCTGTGTAACTGTAACCCTATCTGGTGTCTATATAAACTGGAGGGTTGTAGTCCGTAGGACATCAACTCCATATACAACAATCATACCATAGGCTAGCTTCTAGGGTTTAGCTTCCTTGATCTCGTGGTAGATCTACTCTTGTACTACCCATATCATCAATATTAATCAAGCAGGAGTAGGGTATTACCTCCATCGAGAGGGCCCGAACCTGGGTAAAAACATCGTGTCCCTTGTCTCCTGTTACCATCCGGCCTTGACGCACAGTTCGGGACCCCCTACCCGAGATCCGCCGGTTTTGACACCGACACCTACCATATGAATCTTGATCTCCAACCTTCCCCAAGTTGCTTTCCACTCAAATTTTCTTTCCACCAAATCCATATCCTATGAGAGAGAGTTGAGTGTTGGGGAGACTATCATTTGAAGCACAATAGCAAGGAGTTCATCATCAACACACCATTTCTTACTTCTTGGAGAGTGGTGTCTCCTAGATTGGCTAGATGTCACTTGGGAGCCTCCGACAAGATTGTGGAGTTGAACCAAGGAGTTTGTAAGGGCAAGGAGATCGCCTACTTCATGAAGATCTACCGCAATGAGGCAAGTGCTTCGTGGGGGATGGCCATGGTGGGATAGACAAGGTTGCTTCTTCGTGGACCCTTCGTGGGTGGAGCCGTTCGTGGACTCGCGTAGCCGTTACCCTTCATGGGTTGAAGTCTCTATCGACGTGGATGTACGATAGCACCACCTATCAGAACCATGACAAAAACATCCGTGTCTCCTATTGGGTTTGAATCCTCCAAACCCTTCCCTTTACATTCTTGCAAGTTGCATGCTTTACTTTCCGCCGCTCATATACTCTTTGCATGCTTGCTTGAATTGTGTTAAGATTGCTTGACTTGTCCAAGGTTGCTAAAATCTGCCAAGAACTAAAATTGGGAAAAGGATAAGTTTTTATTTACTCAAGTAGTCTAATCACCCCCCTCTAGACATACTTTCGATCCTACACCAGGGCAGGCCGCCCGCCCCCTCCCCTTGAGTCCGAATAGGACAAGGAAGGGGGGGGCCTTGCCTTTCCCCTCTCCCACTCCTTCCTTCCCCCTCCTAGTGGGACTAGGAAAGGGGAGTCCTACTCCCACTAGGAGGAGGACTCCTCCTCTTGGCGCGCCCTTCTAGGGCTGGTCGGCCTCCCCCTTGCTTCTTTATATATGGGGGCAGGGGTGCACCGTCGGTGTCAAAACCGGCAGATCTCGGGTAGGGGGTCCCGAACTGTGCGTCTAGGGTCGATGGTAACAGGAGACAAGGGACACGATGTTTACCCAGGTTCGGGCCCTCTCTATGGAGGTAATACCCTAAGTCCTACTTGATTGATATTGATGAATAGGGGTATTACAAGAGTTGATCTACCTTGAGATCGTAATGGCTAAACCCTAGAGGTCTAGCTTGTATGGCTATGATAATGAGCATATCCTATCCGGACTAAGTCCTCCGGTTTATATATATACCAGAAGGATCTAGGGTTACACAAAGTCGGTTACAAAGAAGGGAATCTACATATTCGATCGCCAAGCTTTCCTTCCACGCCAAGGAGAGTCCCATTCGGACACGGGTGCAGTCTTCGGTCTTCGTATCTTCACAGCCATTAGTCCGACCCATGGCTAACAGGCTGGACGCCCGAGGACCCCTTAGTCTAGGGCTCCCTCACGCACCCCAGGAAGACACAAGTTGATCATTGATCTTTTAGCCGTGTGTGGTGCCCCCTCCACCATAATCCACCTCGGTCATATCGTAGCGGTGCTTAGGCGAAGCCCTGCATCGGTAGCTTCATCAACACCGTCATCATGCCGTCGTGCTCATGGAACTCTCCCTCGAAGCTCTACTGGATTGTGAGTTCGTGGGACGTCACCGAGCTGAACGTGTGCAGATCGCGGAGGTGCCGTACGTTCGGTACAAGGATCGGTCGATGATGACCCACAAGTATAGGGGATCTATCGTAGTCCATTCGATAAGTAAGAGTGTCGAACCCAACATGGAGCAGAAGGAAATGATAAGCGGTTTCCAGCAAGTATTCTCTACAAGTACTGAAGTAAGTGGTAACATATAGTTTTGTGATAGGATAATTTGTAACGAGCAACAAGTAACAAAAGTAAATAAAGTGCAGCAAGGTGGCCCAATCCTTTTTGTAGCAAAGGGCAAGCCTGGTCAAACTCTTATATAGAGAAAAGCGCTCCCGAGGACACATGGGAATATCGTGAAGCTAGTTTTCATCACGTTCATATGATTCGCGTTCGGTACTTTGATAATTTGGTATGTGGGTGGACCGGTGCTTGGGTGCTGCCCTTACTTGGACAAGCATCCCACTTATGATTAACCTCCATTGCAAGCATCTGCAACTTCAACAAAAGTATTAAGGTAAACCTAACCATAGCATGAAACATATGGATCCAAATCAGCCCCTTACGAAGCAACGCATAAACTAGGGTTTAAGCTTCTGTCACTCTAGCAACCCACATCATCTACTTATTACTTCCGAATGCCTTCCTCTAGGCCCAAATAATGGTGAAGTGTGATGTAGTCGACGTTCACATAAAACCACTGGAGGAGAGACAACATACATCTCATCAAAATATCGAACGAATACCAAATTCACATGACTACTAATAGCAAGACTTCTCCCATGTCCTCG
Source organism: Triticum aestivum (assembly GCF_018294505.1). Lineage (NCBI taxonomy): Eukaryota > Viridiplantae > Streptophyta > Magnoliopsida > Poales > Poaceae > Triticum > Triticum aestivum. The sequence goes on along the minus strand of NC_057806.1, from coordinate 471,315,953 downwards.
GGAACAAACATAACTACTCACAAAGCATATTCATGTTCATAATCAGAGGGGTATTAATATGCATATAGGATCTGAACATATGATCTTCCACCAAATAAACCAACTAGCATCAACTACAATGAGTAATAAACACTACTAGCAACCTACTAGTACCAATCCCGGTCTTGGAGACAAGAATTGGATACAAGAGATGAACTAGAGTTTTGAGAGGAGATGGTGCTGGTGAAGATGTTGATGGAGATTGCCCTCTCCCGATGAGAAGAGCATTGGTGATGATGATGGCAATGATTTCCCCCTCCCGGAGGGAAGTTTCCCCGGCAGAACAGCTTTGCCAGAGCCCTAGATTGGTTCCGCCAAGGTTCCGCCTCGTGGCGGCAGAGTTTCGTCCGAGAAGATGGCTTATGATTTTTTTCTCATCGAAAGACTTCATATAGCAGAAGATGGCCACCGGAGGGCCACCAGAGGGCCCACGAGGTAGGGGCGCGCCCAGGGGGGTAGGGCATGCCCCCACCCTCGTGGGTAGGGTGTGGCCCCCCTGGTAAACTTCTTGCGCTTGGTATTTTATATATATTCTGAAAACGTCTTCCGTGAAGTTTCAGGACTTTTGGAGCTGTGCAGAATAGGTCTCTAATATTTGCTCCTTTTCCAGCCCAGAATCCCAGCTGCCGACATTCTCCCTCTTTATGTAAACCTTGTAAAATAAGAGAGAATATGCATAAGTATTGTGACATAATGTGTAATAACAGCCCATAATGCAATAAATATCAATATAAAATCATGATGCAAAATGGACGTATCAACTCCCGCAAGCTTGGACCTCGCTTGTCGTCAAGAGAAAGCCGAAATCGAAAAATATGTCCACGTGTTTAGAGATAGAGGTGTCGATAAAAATAAAATACGGACATGAGGGTGATACGATCTCCAACGTATCCATAATTTTTTATTGCTCCATGCTATATTATCTACTGTTTTAGACATTATTGGGCTTTATTATCCACTTTTATATTATTTTTGGGACTAACCTATTAACCGGAGGCCTAGCCTAGAATTGCTGTTTTTTGCCTGTTTTAGGGTTTCGATGAAAAGGAATATCAAATGGAGTCCAAACGGAATGAAACCTTCGGAAACGTGATTTTCTCATCAGATAAGATCCAGGAGACTTGGACCCTCCGTCAAGAAAGCCACGAGGCGGTCACGAGGGTGGAGGGCTCCCCCCTAGGGCGCGCCCCCTGCCTCATGGGCCCCTCGAAGCTCCATCGACGTACTTCTTCCTCCTATATATATCCACGTACCCCCAAACGATCGGGGATGGAGCCAAAAACCTAATTCCACCGCCGCAACTTTCTGTATCCACGAGATCCCATCTTGGGGCCTATTTCGGAGCTCCGCCGGAGGGGGCATCCATCACGGAGGGCTTCTACATCATCATCCAAGCCCCTCCGATGAAGTGTGAGTAGTTTACTTCAGACCTACGGGTCCATAGTTAGTAGCTAGATGGCTTCTTCTCTCTTTTTGGATCTCAATACAATGTTCTCCCACTCTCTTGTGGAGATCTATTCGATGTAATCTTCTTTTTGCGGTGTGTTTGTTGAGACCGATGAATTGTGGGTTTATGATCCAGTCTATCTATGAATAATATTTGAATCTTCTCTGAATTCTTTTATGTATGATTGGTTATCCTTGCAAGTCTCTTCAAATTATCAGTTTGGTTTGGACTACTAGATTGGTTGTTCTTGCCATGGGAGAAGTGCTTAGCTTTAGGTTCGATCTTGCGGTGTCCTTTCCCAGTGACAGAAGGGGCAGCAAGGCACATATTGTATCATTCCCAATCGAGGATGGCAAGATGGGTTTTTATCATATTGCATGAAACTATCCCTCTACATCATGTCATCTTGCTTAAGGCGTTACTCTGTTTTTAACTTAATACTTGAGATGCATGCTGGATAGCGGTCGATGAGTGGAGTAATAGTAGTAGATGCAGAATCGTTTCGGTCTACTTGTCTCGGACGTGATGCATATATACATGATCATACCTAGATATTATCATAACTATGCTCAATTCTGTCAATTGCTCAACAGTAATTTGTTCACCCACCGTAGAATACTTATGCTCTTGAGAGAAGCCACTAGTGAAACCTATGGCCCCGGGTCTCTTTCTCATCATATCAATCTCCATCACTTTTTTATTGCTTTGCTTTTACTTTGCTTTTACTTTTTTACTTTGCATCTCTATACCAAAAATACCAAAAATATTATTTATCATCTCTACCAGATCTCACTTTCGTAAGTGACCGTGAAGGGATTGACAACCCCTAAGCGCGTTGGTTGCGTTGAGCTATTGTTTTTGTGTAGGTACGTGGGACTCGAGCGTAGCCTCCTACTGGATTGATACCTTGGTTCTCAAAAACCGAGGGAAATACTTATGCTACTTTGCTGCATCATCCTCTCCTCTTCTAGGAAATCCAATGCAGTGCTCAAGAGGTAGCAAGAAGAATTTCTGGCGCCGTTGCCGGGGAGTCTACGCAAAAGTCAACATACCAAGTACCCATCACAATCCCTATCTCCCGCATTACATTATTTGCCATTTGCCTCTTGTTTTCCTCTCCCGGCCCCCACTTCACCCTTGCCGTTTTCTTCGCCCTCTCTCTCTATCCTCACTCTCTCTCTATTTGCATCTTTTGCCCGTTTGCTTTTTGTTTGCTCGTGTGTTGGATTGCTTGTTTGTCGCGATGGCTCAAGATAATACTAAATTGTGTGACTTCACCAATACCAACAATAATGATTTCCTTAGCACTCTGATTGCTCCTCTTACCGATGTTGAATCTTGTGAAATTAATGCTGCTTTGCTGAATCTTGTCATGAAAGATCCGTTCTCCGGCCTTCCTAGTGAAGATGCCGCTACCCATCTTAATAGCTTCGTTGATTTGCGTGACATGCAAAAGAAGAAAGATGTCGATAATGATATTGTTAAATTGAAGCTATTTCCTTTTTCGCTTAGAGATCATACTAAAGCTTGGTTTTCATCTTTGCCTAAAAATAGTATTGATTCATGGAACAAGTGCAAAGATGCTTTTATCTCTAAGTATTTTCCTCCCGCTAAGATCATCTCTCTTAAAAACGATATTATGAATTTTAAGCAACTTGATCATGAACATGTTGCACAAGCTTGGGAGAGATTGAAATTAATAATACGTAATTTCCCTACTCATGGTTTGAATTTGTGGATGATTATACAAATTTTTTATGCCGGATTGAATTTTTCTTCTAGAAATCTTTTAGATTCGGCCGCGGGAGGCACTTTTATGGAAATCACTTTCGGAGATGCTACTAAACTCTTGGATAATATTATGGTTAATTATTCTCAATGGCATACTGAAAGATATACTAATAAAAAGCTGCATGCGATAGAAGAAATTAATGTTTTGAGTGGAAAGATGGATGAACTTATGAAATTATTTGCTAATAAGAGTGTTTCTTCTGATCCTAATGATGTCCCCTTGTCTACTTTGGTTGAGAATAATAATGAATCTATGGATGTGAATTTTGTTGGTAGGAACAATTTTGGTAACAACACGTATAGAGGAAATTTCAATCCTAGGCCTTATCCTAGTAATCTCTCTAATAATTATGGTAATGCCTACTACAATTCTTATGGAAATTATAATAAGATGCCCTCTGATTTTGAATCTAATATTAAAGAATTTATTTCTTCGCAAAAGAATTTTAATGCTATGATTGAAGAAAAATTGCTTAAGATTGATGATTTGGCTAGGAACATTGATAGAATTGCTCTTGATGTTGATTCTTTGAAACTTAGATCTATTACACCTATGCATGATATCAATGAGTCTCTCAAAGCCATGAGAATTTCCATTGACGAGAGCAAAGAAAGAACCGCTAGGATGCATGCTAAGAAAGATGCCTTTATAAAAGCGTGTTCTTCTAGTTCCTATGAAAATAATGATGAAGATCTAAAATTTACTGATGTGTCCCCTATTAAATCTTTGTTTTGCAATATGAATCATGATAATGATGGGACTGAATATGATCCACCTTTACCTAGAAGGTGTTCCAATAATTCTGAATCTTTTGATCTTGATGCTAAATTTGATAAAAGTGGGATTGAAGAAATTAAAACCCTAGATGTTGCTAAACCCACTATATTGGATTTCAAGGAATTTAATAATGAAAATTTCTCTTTAATTTATTGTATTTCCCTGTTGCAATCCGTGCTAAAATCTCCTGACGCTTATATTCAAAATAAAATGTTTACTAAACATATCGTTGATGCCTTGATGCAATCTTATGAAGAAAAACTTGAATTGGAAGTTTCTATCCCTAGAAAACTTTATGATGAGTGGGAATCTACTATTAAAATTAAAATTAAAATTAAAAATTATGAGTTTTATGCTTTGTGTGATTTGGGTGCTAGTGTCTCTACTATTCCCAAAACTTTGTGTGATTTGCTAGATTTCCGTGATTTTGATGATTGCTCTCTAAACTTGCATCTTGCGGATTCCACTATTAAGAAACCTATGGGAAGAATTAATGATGTTCTTATTGTTGCAAATAGGAATTATGTGCCCGTAGATTTTATCGTTCTTGATATAGATTGCAATCCTTCTTGCCCTATTATTCTCGCTAGACCTTTCCTTAGAACGCTTGGTCCAATTATTGATATGAAGGAAGGGAATATTAGATTTTAATTTTCATTAAAAAAGGGCATGAACACTTCCCTAGAAATAAAATAAAATTACCACATGAATCTATCATGAGAGCCACTTATGGATTGGCTACCGAAGATGGCAATACCTAGATCTATTCTTGCTTGTTATGCCTAGCTAGGGGCGTTAAACGATAGCGCTTGTTGGGAGGCAGCCCAATTTTATTTTTATTCCTTGCTTTTTGCTCCTGTTTAGTAATAAATAAATTATCTAGCCTCTGTTTTGGTTGTGTTTTTTGTGTTTAATTAGTGTTTGTGCCAAGTAGAACCGTTGGGAAGACTTGGGGAAAGTCTTGTTGAACTTGCTGTAAAAAACAGAAACTTTAGCGCTCACGAGAACTTTTTTAATTTTTATTTGGAGAGTGATACTTAGTTAATTCTTTTTGAAGATGATTAATAGATAAATTACTCACGTCCAGAAATTTATTTTAGAATTTTTGGAGTTCGAGATCTTGCGCTAGCTACAGATTACTACAGACTGTTCTGTTTTTCAAAGATTCTGTTTTTCGTGTGTTGTTTGCTTATTTTGATGAATCTATGGCTAGTAAAATAGTTTATAATCCATATATAAGTTGTAATACAGTAGGTTTAACACCAATATAATAAAGAATGAGTTCATTACAGTACCTTGAAGTGTTATTTTGTTTTCTTTCGCTAACGGAGCTCACGAGTTTTCTACTTTAAGTTTTGTGTTGTGAAGTTTTCAAGTTTTGGGTAAAGATTTGATGGATTATTGAACAAGGAGTGGCAAGAGCCTAAGATTGGGGATGTCCATGGTACCCCAAGATAATCTAAGGACACCTAAAAGACAAAGCTTGGGGATGCCCCGGAAGGCATCCCCTCTTTCGTCTACTTCTATCGGTAAGTTTACTTGGAGCTATATTTTTATTCACCACATGATATGTGTTTTGCTTGGAGAGTCTTTTATGATTTGAGTATTTGCTTGTTAGTCTAGCACAATCATCCTTTCTGTACACACCTTTTGAGAGAGCCATACATGATTTGGAATTTGATAGAATACTCTATGGGCTTCACTTATATCTTTTGAGCTTTATAGTTTTGCTCTAGTGCTTCACTTATATCTTTTAGAGCACGGTGGTGGATTTGTTTTATAGAAACTATTGATCTCTCATGCATCACTTAGATTATTTTGAGAGTCTTAATAGCATGGTAATTTTCTTAAAATCCTAATATGCTTGGTATGCAAGATTAATAATAAAACTTTCATATGAGTGTGTTGAATACTAAGAAAAGTTTGATGCTTGATGATTGTTTTGACATATGGAGGTAATAATATCAAAGTCATGCTAGTTGAGTAGTTGTGAAATTGAGAAATAATTGTGTTGAAGTTTGCAAGTCCCGTAGCATGCACGCATGGTAAACGTTGTGCAACAAATTTGAAACATGAGGTGTTATTTGATTGTCTTCCTTATGACTGGCGGTCGGGGACGAGCGATGGTCTTTTCCTACCAATCTATCCCCCTAGGAGCATGCACGTAGTGCCAAGGTTTTTGATGAATTGTAGATTTTTGCAATAAGTATGTGAGTTCTTTATGACTAATGTTGAGTCCATGGATTATACGCACTCTCACCCTTCCATCCTTGCTAGCCTCTTTGGTACCGTGCATTGCCCTTTCTCACATTGAGAGTTGGCGCAAACTTCGCCGGTGCATCCAAACCCCATGATATGATATGCTCTTTCACACATAAACCTCCTTATATCTTCCTCAAAACAGCCACCATGCCTACCTATTATGGCATTTCCATAGCCATTCCGAGATATATTGCCATGCAACTTTCCATCATGACACATTCATCATTGTCATATTGCTTAGCATGATCATGTAGTTGACATAGTATTTGTGGCAAAGCCACCGTTCATAATTCTTTCATACATGTCACTCTTGGTTCATTGCATATCCCGGTACACCACCCTAGCCATTCATATAGAGTCATCTTTGTTCTAGTATCGAGTTGTAATCATTGAGTTGTAAATAAATAGAAGTGTGATGATCATCATTATTAGAGCATTGTCCCAAGTGAGGAATAAAAAAAGAGAAAGGCCATAAAAAAAGAGAAGGCCCAAAAAATGAGAGAAAAAGAGAGAAGGGACAATGTTACTATCCTTTTACCACACTTTTGCTTCAAAGTAGCACCATGATCTTCATAGTAGAGAGTCTCTCATGTTATCACTTTCATATACTAGTGGGAATTTTTCATTATAGAACTTGGCTTGAATATTCCAACAATGGGCCTCCTCAAGTGCCCTAGGTATTCATGAGCAAGCAAGTTGGATGCACACCCACTAGTTAGTTTTGTTGAGCTTTCATACATTTATAGCTCTAGTGCATCCGTTGCATGGCAATCCCTACTCCTTGCATTAACATCAATCGGTGGGCATCTCCATAGCCCATTGATTAGCCTCGTTGATGTGAGACTTTCTCCCTTTTTGTCTTCTCCACATAACCCCCTCATTATATTCTATTCCACCCATAGTGCTATGTCCATGGCTCGCGCTCATATATTGCGTGAAAGTTTATAGGTTTGAGATTACTAAAGTATGAAACAATTGCTTGGCTTGTCATCGGGGTTGTGCATTATGAGAGCATTCTTGTGTGACGAAAATGAAACATGACTAAACTATATGATTTTGTAGGGATGAACTTCCTTTGGCCATGTTATTTTGAGAAGACATAATTGCTTAGTTAGTATGCTTGAAGTATTATCATTTTTATGTCAATATGAACTTTTGTCTTGAATCTTTTGGATCTGAATATTCATACCACAATTAAGAAGAATTACATTAAAATTATGCCAAGTAGCACTCCGCATCAAAAATTCTATTTTTATCATTTACCTACTCGAGGACGAGCATGAATTAAGCTTGGGGATGCTTGATACGTCTCCAACGTATCTATAATTTTTGATTGCTCCATGCTATATTATCTACTGTTTTAGACATTATTGGGCTTTATTATCCACTTTTATATTATTTTTGGGACTAACCTATTAACCGGAGGCCCAGCCCAGAATTGCTATTTTTTGCCTGTTTTAGGGTTTCGAAGAAAAGGAATATCAAACGGAGTCCAAACGGAATGAAACCTTCGAAAACATGATTTTCTCATCAGATAAGATCTAGGAGACTTGTACCCTCCGTCAAGAAAGCCACAAGGCGGTCACGAGGGTGGAAGGCGCCCCCCTAGGGCGCGCCCCCTGCCTCGTGGGCCCCTCAAAGCTCCACCGACGTACTTCTTCCTCCTATATATATCCACGTACCCCCAAATGATCGGGGACAGAGCCAAAAACCTAATTCCATCGCTGCAACTTTCTGTATCCACGAGATCCCATCTTGGGGCCTGTTTCGGAGCTCCGCCGGAGGGGGCATCAATCACGGAGGGCTTCTACATCATCATCCAAGCCCCTCCGATGAAGTGTGAGTAGTTTACTTCAGACCTACGGGTCCATAGTTAGTAGCTAGATGGCTTCTTCTCTCTTTTTGGATCTCAATACAATGTTCTCCCCCTCTCTTGTGGAGATCTATTCGATGTAATCTTCTTTTTGCGGTGCTTTTGTTGAGACTGATGAATTGTGGGTTTATGATCCAGTCTATCTATGAATAACATTTCAATCTTCTCTGAATTCTTTTATGTATGATTGGTTATTGAGGGAGTCCTGGCTTAGGGGGTCTCCGGACAGCCAGACTATATCCTTTGGCCGGATTGTTAGACTATGCAGATACAATATTGAAGACTTCATCTCATGTCCGGATAGGGCTCTACTTGGCGTGGAAGGCAAGCTAGGCAATACGGATATGGATATCTCCTCCTTTGTAACTGACCTTGTGTAACCCTAACCCTCTCCGGTGTCTATATAAACCAGAGGGTTTTAGTCCGTAGGGGACAACAACCACAACATACAATCATACCATAGGCTAGCTTCTAGGGTTTAGCCTCTCTGATCTCGTGGTAGATCTACTCTTGTACTACCCATATCATCAATATCAATCAAGCAGGACGTAGGGTTTTACCTCCATCAAGAGGGCCCGAACCTGGGTAAAGCATTGTGTCCCCTGCCTCCTGTTACCATCCAGCCTAGACGCATAGTTCGGGACCCCCTACCCGAGATCCGCCGGTTTTGACACCGACATTGGTGCTTTCATTGAGAGTTCTCTGTGTCGTCGCCGTTAGGCTCGATGGCTCCTACTATCATCGATAGTGATGCGGTCCAGGGTGAGACTTTTCTCCCCGGACAGATCTTTGTGTTCGGCGGCTTTGCCCTGCGGGCCAATTCGCTTGGCCATCTGGAGTAGATGGAAAGTTATGCCCCTAGCCACCAGGTCAGGTTTGGAAGCTTAAACTACACGGCCGATACCCGTGGAGATTTGATCTTCAAACGGATTCGATCCTCTGCCTTGTGCGCCACGCGGTCATGATGAGCATGACTTAGCTCTCCCATCGGACAGTGTTAAGGAGATCGCACCGGCAGCCGCTCTGACCCTCAATTCGGAGCCAGTTGTGCCTTCCGCGGACGGGTGGATGGACCCCGCCACGGAGGCCTTACCCTTAGCAGCGATCGAGCCGAACATCGACCTTGCGTTGCACAAGAGCCGTGTTGTTAAACTGCCGGATCCTTCTCCAGCCACGGACTCCGAACCGCCTGCGCCCGTTCCTATCGAATCCGATTGGGCGCCGATCATGGAGTTTACCTCCGCGGATATTTTTCAGCACTCGCCCTTTGGCGACATACTGAACTCATTAAGGTCTCTCTCATTGTCAGGAGAATCCTGGCCGAACTATGTCCGGCAGGACTGGGATGCGGACGACGAAGAAATTCGAGGCCCACCCACCACCCACTTAGTAGCCACTGTCGATGACTCAACCGACATGCTCGACTTCGACTCCGAAGACATCGACGGTATGGACGGCGATGCGGGAGGCGAAGAGGAACCACCGCCCACAGGGCACGGGACGTCCACCTCATCATATGACATATACATGGTGGACACACCAAAAGAAGACGACGACGAGGAACGGAAGGACGCAACAAAGGCTTGTCCCCTCGAGAAGCAGTCAAAGCGGCGGCGTAAGCGCCGCCCCAAATCCCGCCTCAGCAGAAATAACGATCATGCAGACCCAGCGTTGGAGCAGGGCGAACCACGGCAATACGGAGAATCAAACCGAACAAACCAATTCTGTCAGAGATAATAGTCCGGATGACATAACGCCGGATAGGCACCCGGAGCATCAGAATGCCCGTCAAAGGCTTGTTGCCACCGCGAGGAGTCTGAAAAAGCAGAAGCAAAGGCTCAAGGCTGCGCAGGACACACTCCAAATCAGATGGAGTAAAGTACTCAACACAGCAGCGAAGTATGGTGGTAATCGCCCCACCAAGAGCTACCCGAAGCGGAAGTTGCTACCCGAATTCGATGAGGAGGCCCTACATCCTCCACAACAAAAAATCAAAACGGCCACCTGGCCAGATAGATGACCTCACGGCCAACATGGAGCGGCAAATAACGCCACTCACAAGCCAATATGCGATCCACACAAGGGCTCGCACCAAAAGGACGGCGCAACCAGATCCATCTATGGACCACGCAAGTGCGCCCCAACATATGATGTAACACAACAAACATTAGAACAACACGGTACACCCAGATACAGGGGTGCCGCACACCCCCTATGTTTCACCGATGAGGTGCTGGAGCATGAATTTCCAGAGGGATTCGAACCCGTAAACATAGAGGCATACGACGGAACAACAGACCCTGGGGTCTGGATTGAGGACTATATCCTCCATATCCATATGGGTCGAGGAGATGATCTCCACGCCATCAAGTACTTACCCCTCAAGCTCAAAGGGCCAGCTCAACACTGGCTTAAAAGCCTCCCCGAAAACTCCATTAGAAGCTGGGAAGAGCTCGAAGACGCTTTTTGGGCAAATTTTCAAGGGACTTATGTCCGACCCCCAGATGCGGACGATTTGAGTCATATAACTCAACAGCCCGGACAGTCAGCCTGAAAGCTTTGGAACAGGTTTCTTACTAAGAAGAACCAAATAGTTGACTGCCCGGACGCCGAAGCCTTGGCAGCTTTTAAGCATAGCGTCCACGACGAATGGCTTGCTAGACACCTCGGCCAAGAAAAGCCGAGAACAATGGCAGCATTAATAAGCCTCATGACCCGCTTTTGCGCGGGTGAGGACAGCTGGCTAGCCAGATGTAGCACCAGCGACCCAAGCACATCCGGAGTTAGAGATGAAAACGGGAAATCACGATGCAGCAAAAATAATAAGCGTCGGAATAAAGAAGACAGCCCGAAGAGCACGGTGGTAAACGCCGGATTCCGAAGCTCTCGGCCAGGTCAGCAAAAGCCGCCCTCTAAAGGCGCCAGAGATGAACTATTCAGCCTGAACAAAATTCTGGACCAAGTATGTCAGATCCATAGCACCCCTGGTAAACCCGCTAATCATACCCACAGAGAATGTTGGGTCTTCAAGCAGTCCGGCAAGCTCAACGCCGTACACAAGGGGGAGGATACACCAAGCGAAGATGAGGATGAGCCTCTCAAGCAAGACACTTGGGAACAAAAGAAGTTTCCATCAGAAGTAAAAACAGTCAACGCATTACACGTGATCAAGGGAAGCAAAGCGGCCCTCCCAGATAAATATGCCCAAGGGCCTATCACCGTGAAACCCTGCCACTGGTCGTCTCAACCGGTCACTTTCGACCATCGTGATTACTCAGCAAGCATCCGGCGGGCAGGATGGGCTCCCCTGGTATTAGACCCAATAATTGACGGATACCACTTTGCGCGAGTCCTGATGGACGGTGGCAGCAGTTTAAACCTGATATACCAGGATACAATCCGTGAAATGGGGATAGACCCAATGAAAATTTGCCATAGCAACACCACCTTTAAAGGAGTAACGCCAGGCCTAGGGGCTCACTGCACGGGCTCCCTACTACTAAAGGTTATATTCGGCTTCCTCGATAACTCCCGTAGCGAACATTTAACCTTCCACATTGCTCCGTTCCAATGCAGTTATCAAGCACTACTTGGACGCGAAGCTTTTGCTCGCTTTAATGGAATACCGCATTACGCTTCCCTCATGCTCAAGATGCCCGGTCCACGTGGCATCATTATAGTGAACGGAAGTATTAAGCGATCTTTGCGTGCCGAAGAGAATGTGACTGCCTTGGCAGCCGCATACTAAAAACGGCCTCACCAACTAAAGCATTTGATAGGTCGTCAAGACCACGGACGCGGTTAGACGAGTCCGGCGCCGCTATAATGTAATTTGTATCGAATTGATGGCCACACCCCTATTACAAATACAAGGGGCTTAATGCACGCAAACAAATGATCCTCGTGCTACACCCGTCCAGGATACGACACGACGGAGACACAGGCGCAGACGTGCAGCAGGGACCCGCTCCAAGGATTCTTTTTAGATTAAGACCCTGCGTAAACCTTTTTTACTGTCTCTTGTTGATACACATCCCTCAAATTCTCAGTACAATTGAGAAGGATGCTGACGTCTTGGCATGTGGCCACGTCAGAGTAATGCACGTACCTAGACACAAGGGGCTTCTTACAAAGGGCACTATTTAGGCCCGGTTTATACCATAAAGACCAATACCTTAGGGAGTGTTCGGCGTCGCGAGTTTGGCCTTATATGCATCAGCTCCGAATCATTGTCTTTGGTCAAATGTTGGGTTTTCCCGGCTCCTGTGTTTTGGTGCCTTACGTTCCGCTTTATCGGCTAAGGCAGCACCAGGAGAACTAATGCGATTGTGCCCTGGTTCATCCGGACGAGCACCTTAGTAGAGAAAGCCGAAAACTGATTGTCATGATATAGCGTGAGACTGGTAAACCACTCGATGACCTATCGGAATGTTAGAATTCCTCCGCCTGAACGAAGGGCCATTTTCCGGCCAGGCATGTACGCACCCAGAGATCGGGAGAGTGCGGAGCCACCAAGGGCTATCTAGTAGCCCCACTGTCAAACTCCTATGGCTAAGTGAAAGTGTTAAAGCATTATAGTCCGGTTGCCTCGTTTGCTGCGCTATCACCTCCTTAATAGGACCAAGACATTGGGTTAAGTGTGAAAACATGTTTTTTGCGAGCACCTCCGCATTGTATGCGTGCGGGTTGAAGCCAACGACTGCAATCTTTCAGGTTATATACATATATACATAAACGGCCGCACAAGAGGCATCACATTACTTTCTGGCAAAAGTATAAATACAGCCTTACTATATTTCATAAAAACATTGTGTTTACAATGGGAATACATGTCATTCAAACATAATATTCTTCAAGAACTGGGACTCTATCAAACGAGCACCCTCAAGAACCTGTTCAAAATAGTGCTCGGCAGCTACTCGGCCCACGGCCGAACCTTGCGCCGCAACAGTGGTAGCATCCATCTCCGCCCAGTATGCCTTGACACGGGCAAAGTCCATCCGCGAGCGTTCTATGCACGCCGACCTCTTCATCGCGTTGATGCGCGGCACCGCGCCAAGGAACTGCTGCACTAAGCTGAAATAGCTATTCGGCTTTGGCTTCTCCGGCCACAACTGATCTACAATAGACCTCATGGCGAGTCCAGACAACCTATTAAGTTCGGCCCATTCGGCTAGCCGATCAGTCAAGGGAAGCGGACGCTTTGGAACATTGAATTGTGACCAGAATAGCTTGTCCACTTCACGACCTGATTGATCTTGGAAGTATTCGACCGCATCGACGGCGCTCGCCGCCAAATCTATATATGCGTCTGCCGAACTCCACAGCCGATCCAGAGGGGCATACCGCGGATCTCCAAACTTCCTCCGCAGCAGAAAGGGCTTCCCAGCCACAATATCCCCGGCTTCGCGCAGCTCCTCCTTCTTCGCCCTCATAGTAGAGCGACTGTCTTTGGTCGCCATAGTGGCCTTCTCCAGGTCCGCTGCCTTCACTCGGTTCTCCTCCTCAAGGAACTGGCAACGGTCGGCAGTGCCTTTTAATTCTACGGCCATCTTGGCCATCTTTTCTTTGCTTTCACAATGGGCGGCCTTCTCAGCTCTTAACTCCTCGGCCGCCTTCAAAGCAGCCGCAATACTAACCCTCGCTTGTTCCTTGGCTCGGGCGAGCTCCGCCCGAAGTGTCTCCACGGTGACAGCTCCATCTGCAGTCACAACATATTAAAGATACTAGCATCATGCTGCTCTTATTGTGTGACAATCACCAGAAAACATTACTTACCCTGTGATTCATCAAGCCGCTTGTTAACAAGCTCGATGTCGGCGTTTGCCGCATCCAATTGCCGTTTTAATTCGGCAAACTCACTAATCCGGCTAGCCACCGGAGCTTCCACCACCTGCACATAAAGGCAGTCTGGTTATTGCCTGGGACTATGATCCTCTGTTCGCCGCCATTCTCGACGACAACCAGAGTCTCAGGGGCTACTATCTACACAGGGCACACCTAACATGGGCGGTACTATCACATATTATCTCACGTACCTCAAAGCCTGTCGGTAGACTCATAAAGGCTTCATGTAATCCGCTTTCGGCGGACGAAATTCTTTCCATCACCGTACCCATCAGCGTACGGTGTTCTTCTGAGATGGCCGCTTGCCCCAACAGCTCCCTCAGAATGTCCGACCGCATACCAGACGGTGCCGGACTCTTTTGTTTGCTCTCTTCAAGAGCCGGATGCTGGGGACTTCATGGGTCTATGGGGTTATCTTCTGGCCTCACCGGATCCGGAGAGGCCCTCCGTGACGACACTTCGGGGTCGCCCACTTCTTGAGCAGAGGAGTCCGAGGGAGGCGTTTCGCTCTCCATCATCTCCGGAAGAAGATCCCCCGAAGACGAGCTCAGTTGAGAAGGGCTAGGACCCGAACTGCAAGATATATGCGGCGGTTATTTTATCAGAAGAAAGATAGTATACCTTCACTATTAAAGCATTTTTTGGATCACTTATGACTCGTTGGAGGGATGATCCCCCCGCAGACCTTGTGCGGCAAGAGCACCCCCCGAGGCAGGACCCTCTGTTGGAGACTTCTTCTCCCGTTTGGAGGCCTCGGCTTCCGGATCCTCGGAAGCAGTCCTCTTCCTCCCCCGGTTATCCTCCTTTATGGAGGCGCTCATTCCCTTGGTTGGAACTGGCAGCGATGGGGGCCCGCTTCGGCCCATATTATTCCCCCCTGTATCTTCCTTCGAGGGCTCCAGGCAAGATGCGAACTCGAGCATCTTTTCCAATACCAGATTTTCCAAACCCTCAAGGAGGGGGGCCGAACACAGAATCATCTTCACCTTTGTTAGCCAGTCCTGGTCAAAGAGCGATCTCTCAGAAATAACTTCATAATGAATAAAAGACGGTGTGTTCGGCTAGAGAATTTCTTACTTGTTCGGCGGCGTGGTTACTGCTCTGGACCACGTCCTCGGTAGTATCCGAACACTCTATTTAAGGTCCGAAGAATGACTTGTAAATCTCCTCGTGCATCAGGCCGAGGAAACTTTGAATGGCACACGGTCCTTCTGGGTTGAACTCCCACAAGCGAAGGGGCCGGCGTTTGCAAGGCTGGACTCGAAGAACCAACATAACTTGCATTACCACAACCAAATTAAAATCTCCCTCGAAGAGATCTTGAATGCGGCTTTGCAGTATAGGCACATCCTTGGCTGGACCCCAGCTCAGACCTCTGCTAATCCATGACATCAGTTGTGGTGGGGGGCCCGAGCGGAAAGCGGGGGCAGCCGCCCACTTGGCACTTCTGGGAGCCTTGACGTAAAACCACTCCCGTTGCCATAATTCGGACACCTCTAGAAAGGAACCTTTCGGCCATGGAGCTCCTGCCATCTTGCCTATTGACGCGCCTCCGCACGCTGCATGTCGCCCGTCGATCATCTTCGCATTCACTTCAAAGGTCTTGAGCCACAGGCCGAAGTGAGGGGTAATGCGGAGGAAGGCCTCACACACAACAATAAATGTCGAGATACGGAGAAAGGAGTCCGGAGGTAGATCGTGTAAATCTAGCCCGTAATAGAACATCAACCCCCTGACGAAGGGATCCAGAGTGAGGCCTAGGCCTCGCAAGAAGTGGGAGACGAAAATGACGTTCTCGTCGGGTTTGGGAGTGGGGATGACCTGCCCTCGAGCAGGCAGCCGATGCAAAACCTCGGTGGTCAGGTATCTGGCCTCCCTCAACTTCTTGATATCCTGTTCCATGATGGAGGAGGGCATCCATCGGCCTTGAAGGGTGGATCTAGACATGATTGAAGATCCGGAGCACCTGACCTGGGCTTTGGGTGTTAGAACTCGAGGCGGGGGAGGGGTTCGATTGAGCACGAGAGGGAAAAAGCAAAAACCTTGTCCCTTTATAAAGAGGGTGAATATCAAGCGTCCTCTCCGTAGCCGTTTGGGACTTGCCTACAATCTAGGAGTCCTAGACACGGTTGGGTTACCCACGACCGTATTAATGAGAATCCCGTGATTGGGGGGAACACGATCTCTACTTTGACAAGATGTGCCAAGAAACCGCCTCACATTATGTGTGGAGCTGGTTGAAGAAAAACGGTTCGAATAATCACCGGGCCATGACATAACGTCATGCTGCTAAAACAAGTCAGCAAATTAGATTTGCGAAAATATTATTCTCTCTACGGTGGTATGTGGAACTTATTTTGCAGGGTCGGACACTATCCTTGTATTCAAATTCTTCCGTGGTGTATTCGGAGGAGGAACCTGCCTTGCAATGCCGAAGACAATACTGTGCGCCGGACTCATCGTCATTGAAGCCTGGTTCAGGGGCTACTGAGGGAGTCCTGGATTAGGGGGTCTTCGGACAGCCGGACTATAACCTTTGGCCGGACTGTTAGACTATGAAGATACAAGATTGAAGACTTCGTCTCATGTCCGGATATGACTCTACTTGGCGTGGAAGGCAAGCTAGGCAATACGGATATGGATATCTCCTCCTTTGTAACCGACCTTGTGTAACTCTAACCCTCTACGGTGTCTATATAAACCGGAGGGTTTTAGTCCGTAGGGGACAACAACCACAACATACAATCATACCATAGGCTAGCTTCTAGGGTTTAGCCTCTCTGATCTCGTGGTAGATCTACTCTTGTACTACCCATATAATCAATATGAATCAAGTAGGACGTAGGGTTTTACCTCCATCAAGAGGGCCCGAACCTGGGTAAAGCATCGTGTCCCTGCCTCCTGTTACCATCCGGCCTAGACGCATAGTTCGGGACCCCCTACCTGAGATCCGCCAGTTTTGACACCGACAGTTATCTTTGCAAGTCTCTTCGAATTATCAGTTTGGTTTGGCCTACTAGATTGGTTGTTCTTGCCATGGGAGAAGTGCTTAGCTTTGGGTTCGATCTTGCGGTGTCCTTTCCAAGTGACAAAAGGGGAAACAAGGCACATATTGTATCGTTGCCATCGAGGATAACAAGATGGTTTTTTTATCATATTGCATGAAACTATCCCTCTACATCATGTCATCTTGCTTAAGGCGTTACTCTATTTTTAACTTAATACTCTAGATGCATGCGGGATAGCAGTCGATGAGTGGAGTAATAGTAGTAGATGCAGAATCGTTTCGGTCTACTTGTCTCGAACGTGATGCCTATATACATGATCATACCTAGATATTCTCATAACTATGCTCAATTCTATCAATTGCTCAACAGTAATTTGTTCACCCATCGTAGAATATTATGCTCTTGAGAGAAGCCACTAGTGAAACCTATGGCTACAGGGTCTCTTTCTCATCATATCAATCTCCATCACTTTATTATTGCTTTGCTTTTACTTTGCTTTTACTTTTTTACTTTGCATCTCTATACCAAAAATACCAAAAATATTATTTATCATCTCTATCAGATCTCACTTTCGTAAGTGACCGTGAAGGGATTGACAACCCCTAAGCGCGTTGGTTGCGTTGAGCTATTGTTTTTGTGTAGGTACGAGGGACTCGAGCGTATCCTCCTACTGGATTGATACCTTGGTTCTCAAAAACTGAGGGAAATACTTACGCTACTTTGCTGCATCATCCTCTCCTCTTCGGGGAAATCCAACGCAGTGCTCAAGAGGTAGTAGAGGGCATCATGATCATTCTTATAACAACAACTTATATAATTCTTGTCATATGATCTCTTATGCTAGAGTAATAATTCAATCACAATTTCAAGTATGAATCATAAACTTCATTGAAAACTAACAAACTATAATCTCAGTCATTAGAGCAATTGCAATTTATCATAACATAGGAAAGAGTCAATATATAAGAGCTTTTCAGCAAGTCCACATACTCAACTGTCATATAGTCTTTCACAATTGCTGACACTCACACAATACTTATGGGTATGGAGTTTTAATCGGACACAGAGAAAGATAGGGGCTTATAGTTTGCCTCCCAACGTTTTACCTCAAGGGTAATGTCAACAATAATAGTTCATGAAAACTCACATCCAATTAGCCATATATACCAGGATCTTTCCAACATGTTGTGCTTGCCAAAAGATAAAATGTAAAAAGGAAGGGTGAAGATCACCATGACTCTTATGCAAGGTAGGAGATAAAAGTAAAAGATAGGCCCTTCACAGAGGGAAGAAGAGGTTGTCATGCGCCTTTATGGTTGGATGCACAAAATCTAATGCGAAAGAACGTCACTTTATATTGCCACTTGTGATATGGACCTTTATTATGCAGTTCGTCGCTTTTATTTCTTCCATATCACACAATCGTATAAAGCTTATTTTCTCCCACACTAATAAGTCATACATATTTAGAGAGAAATTTTTATTGCTTGCACCGATGACAACTTACTTGGAGGATCTTACTCAATCCATAGGTGGGTATGGTGGACTCTCATGGCAAAACTGGTTTAAGGGTATTTGGAAGCACAAGTAGTATCTCTACTTGGTGCGATGAGTTTGGCTAGCATGAGGGGGAAAGGCAAGCTCAACCATGTTGGATGATCTGTGACAATATAATTTATCTCATATGTAATAAAACATAACCCATTACGTTGTCTTCCTTGTCCAACGTTAACTCTTTAGCATGTCATATTTTAATGAGTGCTCACAATCATAAAAGATGTCCAAGATAGTATATTTATATGTGAAGACCTCTCTTTCTTTATTACTTACTATTAATTGCAACGATGACCATCATACTTTTTCTATGTGAGCTCATTACTCTCCATAAGATCCATATGATCTCTTCGTTTCCTTTTTTATTCTTTCTATTTTCTTTTATTCACTTAGGATCATGGCAAAATAATCAATCCCTTGACTCAACACTAATCTTTATTATATATAGCTCACGGACTCGATTACATAGAAGGATCATAAAGCAAAACTCACAACTAGATCATACTAAAACTTTATTCTACTAGATCAAGATATTAACAAAAGGATCGAACTAAGAAAAAAAGGTAAAGATAAGAGTGATGGTGATACGATACCGGGGCACTCCCCCAAGCTTGGTAGTTGCCAAGGGGAGTTCCCATACCAGATACTCAATTCTTCTTCGTTGGTGGAGAAGGTGATGGTTTTGTTGATGGCGTAGGCTTCTTCCTTAATTTGCGCTTGAGGATAGAATTTTGGTCCCTTAGGTCCTCGATCTCCTGTTCCAGGCTCAGTATCTTTTTGCATAGTTCCTGCTTGTTTTCCTGCAAGAGGCAAAAAGGATAAACTCGATCTTAGGTTTCTTTACTTTATCCGGGAGGCTTGACTTTTTTAACTCCACATGCATGTCCCCAGGTTGAGGTAGTGGGACTTCATCTTCATCTGATCTTGTCTCCTCCTTTACCTTGGGTTCATAGTCCTCTTCTTCTTCCGTAGTCCAACCACAATGCTCCACATCCCCATAGACCTTAGGATCTGCAAGGTAATCAGCCACATAGCTTTCTCCTTCCGAATCCTGGGACGACATGTTGCTCTGTCTGCGGCACGACAGCTCAAAACAAAGACAAGAGATATTTGCGTGATACGGGTGTCAAAACCTCCGGGAGATTATATAATGAATTTTTACCGACCAAAATACATGTCGTGTAAGAAAACAGAGTCCGGAGAGCGCACGAGGTGCCCACAGGGTAGGGGGGCGCCCAGTAGGGTAGGGCGCGCCCTCCACCCTCGTGGAGGCCTCGTGTCCTTCCCGGACTGCTTCTTATTTTTCTATTTTTCTAAATATTCCAAAACTGAGAAATATTGCCTTAAAAATTGTTTTGGAGTGGGTTTACTTACCGTACCACATACCTATTCCTTTTTGGAGTCTAAAACGTTCCGGAAAGTGTCCCTTATGTATTCCTCCGTGTTACGGTTTCAATAACATTGGTTTCAAGATTTATGGGATTACCTGAGATATAATGTTTGATTCTTTGACTGTTCACCACCTTTGGATTTGTGCCCTTGAATTTGTTGATTTTTATGGCACCGGAACGATAGACCTCCTCGATAACGTAAGGACCTTCCCATTTAGAGAGAAGTTTTCCTACAAAAAAATCTTAAACGAGAGTTGTATAGCAATACATAGTCACCTACATTAAACTCACGCTTTTGTATCCTTTTGTCATGCCATCTTTTAACTTTTTCTTTAAATAATTTGGCATTCTCATAGGCTTGGGCTCTCCATTCATCAAGTGAGCTAATGTCAAATAACCTCTTCTCACCGGCAAGTTTGAAATCATAGTTGAGCTCTTTAATCACCCAATAAGCCTTATGTTCTAGTTCGAGAGGTAAGTGACATGCTTTTCCATAACCATTTTATACGGAGACATACCCGTAGGATTTTTATATGCAGTTCTATAGGTGCATAATGCATCATCAAGTTTCTTGGACCAATTCTTTCTAGATCTATTAATAGTCTTTTGCAAAATTAATTTGAGCTCTCTATTACTCAATTCTACTTGACCACTAGACTGAGGGTGATATTTGGATGCAATTCTATGATTAACATCATACTTAGCAAGCATTTTACGGGAAGCACCATGAATAAAATGTGAACCACCATCAGTCATTAAATATCTAGGGACTCTGAATCTTGGAAAAAATAACTTTTTTAAGCATTTTAATAGAAGTGTTATGATCAGCACTACTAGTTGGAATAGCTTCTACCCACTTAGTAACGTAATCAACAACAACTAAAATATGTGTATATCCATTAGAGGAAGGAAAAGGCCCCATATAGTCAAAGCCCCAAACATCAAATGGTTCAATAACGAGTGAATAGTTCATAGGCATTTCTTGACATATACTAATATTACCAATTCTTTGACATTCATCACAAGATAAGACAAACTTACGAGCATCCTTGAAGAGAGTAGGCCAATAAAAACCAGATTGCAATACCTTATGTGCAGTCCTATCTCCAGCATGGTGTCCTCCATAAGCTTCGGAGTGACACTTGCGTAGGATCTGTTCCTATTCATGCTTAGGTACACAACGTCTAATAACGCCATCTACTCCTTCTTTATAAATATGTGGGTCATCCCAAAAGTAATGTCTCAAATCCTAGAAGAACTTTTTCTTTTGCTGGTATGTGAAACTAGGTGGTATAAACTTAGCAACAATGTAATTAGCATAATCAGCATACCATGGAGCAGTATGAGAAGCATTTATGACATTTAATTGCTCATCAGGAAAGCTATCATCAATTGGTAGTGGGTCACCAAGCACATTTTCTAACCTAGACAAGTTGTCTGCAACGGGGTTCTCAGCTCCCTTTCTATCAACAATATGTAAGTCAAATTCTTGTAGCAAGAGAACCCATCTAATAAGTCTAGGTTTAGCATCTTTCTTTTCCATAAGATATTTAATAGCAGCATGATCGATGTGAATAGTTACTTTAGAATCAACAATATAAGGTCTGAACTTATCACAAGCAAATACAACTGCTAAGAATTCTTTTTCAGTAGTAGCATAATTTCTTTGAGCATTGTCTAGGGTTTTACTAGCATATTGAATAACGTTTAATTTCTTATCAACTCTTTGCCCTAGAACAACACCTACAACGTAATCACTAGCATCACACATAATTTCAAAGGGTAAATTCCAATCAGGTGGCTGAACAATAGGTGCAGAGATCAATGATTTCTTAAGTATTTCAAATGCTTCTACACAATCATCATCAAAGACAAATGGTATATCTTTTTGTAATAAATTAGTCAGAGGCCGAGAAATTTTTGAGAAGTCCTTAATGAACCTCCTATAAAATCCGGCATGACCAAGGAAACTTCTTATACCTTTGATGTCCTTGGGGCATGGCATCTTTTCAATAGCATCAACCTTGCCTTTATCAACTTCAATACCTCTTTCAGAAACTTTATGCCCCAAGACAATACCTTCATTAACCATAAAGTGGCACTTTTCCCAATTCAAGACAAGATTAGTTTCTTCACATCTCTGCAAAACTCGACCAAGGCTGCTCAAGCAATCATCAAAAGAAGATCCATAGACGGAGAAATCGTCCATGAAAACCTCACAAATCTTTTCACAAAAGTCAGAGAATATAGCCATCATGCATCTTTGAAAGGTAGCAGGTGCATTACATAAACCAAAAGGCATACGTCTATAAGAAAAAGTACCAAAAGGGCAAGTAAAAGTAGTCTCTGATTGATCTTTGGCTGACACAAGTATTTGAGAGAAACCAGAATAACCATCTGGAAAGGAAAAATATGTATGTTTGGATAATCTTTCTAGCATTTGATCGATAAAAGGTAAGGGGTAATGATCCTTTTTAGTGGCCTTATTTAATTTGCGGAAATAAATTACCATCCTACAACCTATAATAATTCTTTGAGGAATCAATTCATCTTTATCATTAGGAACGGCAGTAATACCTCCCTTCTTACGGACACAATACACAGGACTTACCCACTGACTATCAGCAACGAGATAAATTATACCTTCCTCAAGGAGCTTTAGTATTTCCTTTCTTACCACTTCTTTCATTTTAGGATTCAGCCGTCGTTGATGACCACGAACTGGTTTAGCATCTTCTTCCAAATTTATTTTATGTTGACTTAGAGTGGGACTAATGCCCTTAAGATCATCAAGAGTATACCCAATAGCAGCATGGTGCTTCTTCAGAGTTTTCAATAATCTCTCTTCCTCATTCTCTGAAAGGTTAGCACTAATAATAACAGGATATATCTTTTTCTCATCAAGATAAGCATAATTAAGAGTATCAGGCAACGGTTTAAGCTCAAACATGGGATCACCCTTGGGTGGAGGAGGATCCCCTAGGATTTCAACAGGCAAATTGTGTTTCAGAATAGGTTCCTGTTTAAAGAATACTTCATCTATTTCCCTTCTTTCATTCATAAACATATCATTTTCATGGTCTAGCAAATATTGTTCTAAAGGATTACTAGGTGGTACGGCAATAGAAGCAAGACCAATAATTTCATCCTTACTAGGTAATTCTTCTTCATGGTGTTGTCTACTAAATTTAGAGAAATTAAATTCATGATACATGTCATCTAAACCGATAGTAACAACATCCTGTTTGCAATCTATCTTAGCATTAACAGTGTTTAAGAAGGGTCTACCAAATATAATGGGACAAAAGCTATCTTGTGGGGAACCAAGAACAAGAAAATCAGCAGGATATTTAGTTTTCCCACACAAGACTTCAACATCTCTAACAATTCCCATTGGTGAAATAGTATCTCTATTGGCAAGTTTAATTGTGACATCAATATCTTCTATCTCAGCAGGTGCAATATCATGCATAATTTCTTTGTATAAGGCGTAAGGTATTGCACTAGCACTAGCACCCATATCACATAAGCCATGATAACAATGATCTCCTATTTTAACAAAAATAACAGGCATGCCTACCACATGTCTGTTTTTATCTTTAGCACAAGGTTTAGCAATTCTAGCAGTCTCATCAAGGAAATGAATAACATGCCCATCAATATTATCAGACAAGAGATCTTTAACAATAGCAATATTAGGTTTAACTTTAACTTGCTCAGGAGGTGTATACGTTCTAATATTTCTTTTACGAAAAACAGTTGAAGCTTTAGCATGATCCTTTATCCTAACAGGGAAAGGTGGTTTCTCAACATAAGAAGTAGGAACAATAGGATCATTATAAGTGATAGTCTTTTATTCAACTTTAATAGGTGCAGCTACTTTTACTTCTATGGGAGGATGATATTTAAACCAGTTCTCCCTAGGGAGATCAACATAAGTAGCAAAAGATTCACAGAAAGAAGCTACTATTTCAGAGTCCAGTCCATATTTAGTGCTAAATTTACGGAAAAGATTGGTATCCATAAAAGATTTAACACAATCAAAGCTAGGTGTCATACCTGACTCCTTACCTTTGTCGAGGTCCCAATCTTTAGAGTTACGTTTAATTCTTTCCAATAAATCGCATTTGAATTCAATAGTCTTCATCATAAAAGAGCCAACACAAGAAGTATCAAGCATGGTGCGATTGCTATCAGAAAGCCGAGCATAATTTTTTTGAATAATCATTTCTCTTGAGAGCTCATGATTGGGGCATGAATATAACATTTATTTAAGCCTCCCCAAGCTTAAGAGATGCTTTCTCCTTCGCGAGGCCAAAAATTATATATATAATTGCGATCACGATGAACAAGATGCATAGGATAAAACTTCTGATGAAATTCCAATTTCAATCATTTGTAGTTCCATGACCCCATATCATCACATAGCCTATACCATGTCGATGCATCTCCCTTCAAAGATAAAGGGAATACATTCTTCTTAACAACATCTCTGGGTACACCTGCAAGCTTAAATAATCCACAAACTTCATCCACATATATTAGATGCTCATCAGGATGCTTTGTTCCATCTCCTACAAAAGGATTAGCTAGCAGTTTTTATATCATACCTGAAGGAATTTCAAAGAAGACATTTTCATTTTCAGTAGGTTCAGTAGGTTGAGGAGCAACTCTTTGCTCTACTAGTAGGGGTGAAGATACCCCGAACAAGCCCCTCAGAGGATTACTTTCAATAGTAACAAGTGACAGTAAATTTCAGCACACTATATAAATTTTTCCTTACCAAATTCCACCTACCAAAGGCGCTTCACTCCCCGGCAACGGCGCCAGAAAAGAGTCTTGATGACCCACAAGTATAGGGGATCTATCATAGTCCTTTCGATAAGTAAGAGTGTCGAACCCAACGAGGAGCAGAAGGAAATGATAAGCAGTTTCCAGCAAGGTATTCTCTGCAAGTACTGAAATAAGTGGTAACAGATAGTTTTGTGATAGGATAATTTGTAACGAGAAACAAGTAAGAAAAGTAAATAAAGTGCAGCAAGGTGGTCCAATCCTTTTTGTAGCAAAGGTCAAGCCTGGTCAAACTCTTATATAGAGAAAAGCGCTCCCGAGGACACATGGGAATATCGTCAAGCTAGCTTTCATCATGTTCATATGATTCGCGTTCGGTACTTTGATTATTTGGTATGTGGGTGGACCGGTGCTTGGGTGCTGCCCTTACTGGGAAAAGCATCCCACTTATGATTAACCTCTATTGCAAGCATCCGCAACTACAACAAAAGTATTACGGTAAACCTAACCATAGCATGAAACATATGGATCCAAATCAGCCCCTTACGAAGCAACACATAAACTAGGGTTTAAGCTTATGTCACTCTAGCAACCCATCATCTACTTATTACTTCCCAATGCCTTCCTCTAGGCCCAAATAATGGTGAAGTGTTATGTAGTCGACGTTCACATAACACCACTAGAGGAGAGACAACATACATCTCATCAAAATATCGAACGAATACCAAATTCACATGACTACTAATAGCAAGACTTCACCCATGTCCTCAGGAACAAATGTAACTACTCACAAAGCATATCCATGTTCATAATCAGAGGGGTATTAATATGCATATAGGATCTGAACATATGATCTTCCACCAAATAAACCAACTAGCATCAACTACAAGGAGTAATTAACACTACTAGCAACATACTAGTACCAATCCTGGACTTGGAGACAAGAATTGGATACAAGAGATGAACTAGGGTTTTGAGAGGAGATGGTGCTGGTGAAGATGTTGATGGAGATTGCCCTCCCTCGATGGGAGGAGTGTTGGTGATGACGATGGCGATGATTTCCACGTCCCGGAGGGAAGTTACCCCGGTAGAACAGCTCCGCCAGAGCCCTAGTTTGGTTCCGTCAAGGTTCCGCCTCGTGGCGGGGAAGTTTCGTCCGAGAAGATGGATTATGATTTTTTTCTCAACGAAAGACTTCATATAGCAGAAGATGGCCATCGGAGGGCCACCAGGGGGGCCATGGGTTAGGGGGCGCGCCCAGGGGGTAGGCTCGCCCCCACCCTCGTGGGCAGGGTGTGGCCCCCCTGGTGAACTTCTTGGGCTCAGTATTTTTTATATATTCTGAAAATGTCTTCCGTGAAGTTTCAAGACTTTTGGAGCTGTGCAGAATAGGTCTCTAATATTTGCTCCTTTTCTAGCCCAGAATCCCAGTTGCCGGCATTCTCCCTCTTTATGTAAACCTTGTAAAATAAGAGAGAATAGGCATACGTATTGTGACATAATGTGTAATAACAGCCCATAATGCAATAAATATCGATATAAAAGCATGATGCAAAATGGACATATCAGTCAATCATGAAGACGTACGACTACATCAACCGCGTTGTCGTAATGCTTCCGCTTACGGTCTACGAGGGTACATGGACGACACTCTTCCCACTCGTTGCTATGCATCACCATGATCTTGCGTGTGCGTAGGAAAATTCTGAAATTACTACGTTTCTGAATAGTGGCATCCGAGCCAGGTTTATGCGTAGATGTTATATGCACGAGTAGAACACAAACGAGTTGTGGGCGTGGGTATATACATATTGCTTGTCGTCACTAGTTGATTGTTGATTCATCGGCATTGTTGGATGAAGCAGCCCAGACCGACATTACGCGTACGCTTACGCGATACTGGTTCTACAGACGTGCTTCATGCACAGGTGGCTAGTGGTGTCTGTTTCCCCAGCTTTAGTTGAATCGGATTCAATGAACAGGGTTCTTTCTGAAGATCAAAAAGCAATCACTATACCGCATTGTGGTTTTTGATGCGTAGGTAAGAAGAGTTCTTGCTCAACCCATAGCAGCCACGTAATACTCGCAACAACAAAGTAGAGGACGTCTAACTTGTTTTTGCAGGGCATGTTGTGATGTGATATGGTCAAGAGATGATGCTAAATTTTATTGTATGAGATGATCATGTTTTGTAACACAGTTATCGGCAACTGGCAGGAGCCATATGGTTGTCGCTTTTATTGTATGAAATGCAATCGCCATGTAATTACTTTACTTTATCAGTAAGTGGTAGCGATAGTCGTAGAAGCAATAGTTGGTGAGATGACAATGATACTTCGATGAAGATCAAGGTGTCAAGCCGGTGATGATGGTGATCATGACGGTGCTTTGGAGATGGAGATCAAAGGCACGAGACGATGATGGCCATATCATATCACTTATATTGATTGCATGTGATGTTTATCTTTTATGCATCTTATTTTGCTTAGATCGATGGTAGCATTATAAGATGATCTCTCACTAAATATAAGTGTTCTCCCTAAGTATGCACCGTTGTGAAAGTTCGCCGTGCCAAGACACCACGTGATGATCATGTGTGATAAGCTCTACGTTCACATACAAGGGGTGCAAGCCAGTTGTGCACATGCAGAATACTCGGGTTAAACTTGACAAGCCTAGCATATGCAGATATGGCCTCGGAACACTAAGACCGAAAGGTCGAGCGTGAATCATATAGTAGATATGATCAACATAGTGATGTTCACCATTATAAACTACTCCATCTCACGTGATGATCGGACATGGTTTAGTTGATATGGATCAACGTGATCACTTAGATGATTAGAGGGATGTCTGTCTAACTGGGAGTTCTTAAGTAATTTGATTAATTGAACTTTAATTTATCATGAACTTAGTACCTCATAGTATTTTGCAGGTCTATGTTGTTGTAGATAGATGGCCCGTGTTGTTGTTCTGTTGAATTTTCATGCGTTCCTTGATAAAGCAAAGTTGAAAGATGATGGTAGCAATTACACGAACTGGGCCCGTAACTTGAGGATTATCCTCATTGCTGCACAGAAGAATTGCGTCCTAGAAGCACCGCTAGGTGCTAAACCCGCTGCAAGAGCAACGCCAAATGTTATGAACGTCTGGCAGAGCAAAGCTGATGACTACTCGATAGTTCAGTGTGCCATGCTTTACGGCTTAGAACCGGGACTTCAACGGCGTTTTGAATGTCATGGAGCATATGAGATGTTCCAGGAGTTGAAGTTAATATTTCAAGCAAATGCCCCGATTGAGAGATATGAAGTCTCCAGTAAGTTCTATAGCTGCAATATGGAAGAGAATAGTTCTGTCAGTGAACATATACTCAAAATGTCTGGGTATAATAATCACGTGATTCAACTGGGAGTTAATCTTCCGGATGATAGTGTCGTTGACAGAATTGTTCAATCACTGCCACCAAGATACAAGAGCTTCGTGATGAACTATAATATGCAAAGGATGGATAAAACTATTCCCAAGCTCTTCGCGATGCTAATGGCTGTGGAGGTTGAAATCAAGAAGGAGCATCAAGTGTTGATGGACAACAAGACCACAAGTTTCAAGAAAAAGGGTAAAGGGAAGAAGGGGAACTTCAAGAAGAACGGCAAGCAAGTTGCTGATCAAGTGAAGAAGCCCAAGTCTGGACCTAAGCCTAAGACTGAGTTCTTCTACTGCAAAGGGACTGGTCACTGGAAGCGGAACTGCCCCAAGTATTTGGCGGACAAGAAGGATGGCAACGTGAACAAAGATATATGTGATATACATGTTATTGATGTATACCTTACTAATGCTCGCAGTAGCACCTGGGTATTTGATACTGGTTCTGTTGCTAATATCTGCAACTCGAAACAGGGACTATGGATTAAGCGAAGATTGGCTAAGGACGAGGTGACGATGCGCGTGGGAAATGGTTTCAAAGTCGATGTGATCGCAGTCGGCATGCTACCTCTACATCTACCTTCGGGATTAGCTTTAGACCTGAATAATTGTTATTTGGTGCCAGCATTGAGCATGAACATTATATCTGGATCTTGTTTGATGTGAGACTGTTATTCATTTAAATCTGAGAATAATGGTTGTTCTATTTATATGAGTAATATCTTTTATGGTCATGCACCCTTGAAGAGTGGTCTATTTTTGATGAATCTCGGCATAGTGATACACATATTCATAATATTGAAGCCAAAAGATGCAGAGTTGGTAATGATAGTGCAACTTATTTGTGGCACTGCCATTTAGGTCATATTGGTGTAAAACGCATGAAGAAACTCCATTCTGATGGACTTTTGGAATCACTTGATTATGAATCACTTGGTACTTGCGAACCATGCCTCATGGGCAAGATGACCAAAACATCGTTCTCCGGAACAATGGAGCGAGCAACAGATTTGTTGGAAATCATACATACTAATGTATGTGGTCCAATGAATATAGAGGCTCGCGGAGGGTATCGTTATTTTCTCACCTTCACAGATGATTTAAGCAGATATGGATATATCTACTTAATGAAACACAAGTCTGAAACATTTGCAAAGTTCAAAGAATTTCAGAGTGAAGTGGAAAATCATCGTAACAAGAAAATAAAGTTTCTACGATCTGACCATGGAGGAGAATATTTGAGTTATGAGTTTGCTCTTCATTTGAAGCAATGCGGAATAGTTTCGCAACTCACGCCACTTGGAACACCACAGCATAATGGTGTGTCCAAACGTCGTAATCATACTTTACTAGATATGGTGCGATCTATGATGTCTCTTACTGATTTACTGCTATTGTTTTGGGATTATGCTTTAGAAACGGCTGCATTCATGTTAAATAGGGCACCATCTAAATCCGTTGAGACGACGCCTTATGAACTATGGTTTAGCAAGAAACCAAAGCTGTCGTTTCTTAAAGTTTGAGGTTGCAATGCTTATGTGAAAAGGTTTCAACCTGATATGCTCAAACCCAAATCGGAGAAGTGCGTCTTCTTAGGATACCCAAAAGAAAATGGTGGGTACACCTTCTATCACAGATCCGAAGGCAATTTATTCATTGCTGAGAATGGATCCTTTCTAGAGAAGGAGTTTCTGTCGAAAGAAGTGAGTGGGAGGAAAGTAGAACTTGATGAGGTAACTATACCTGCTCCCTTATTGGAAAGTAGTTCATCACAGAAATTTGTTCCTGTGACTCCTACACCAATTAGTGAGGAAGCTAATGATGATGATCATGTAACTTTAGATCAAGTTACTACCGAACCTCGTAGGTCAACCAGAGTAAGATCTGCACTAGAGTGGTACGGTAATCCTGTTTTGGAGGTCATGTTACTTGACCATGACGAACCTACGAACTATGAGGAAGCGATGACGAGCCCAGATTTCGAAAAATGGCTTGAGGCCATGAAATCTGAGATGGGATCCATGTATGAGAACAAAGTGTGGACTTTGGTTGACTTGCCCGATGATCGGCAAGCCATCGAGAATAAATGGATCTTCAAAAAGAAGACTGACGCTGACGGTAATGTTACTGTCTACAAAGCTCGACTTGTTGTGAAAGGTTTTCGACAAGTTCAAGGAGTTGACTATGATGAGACTTTCTCACCTGTAGCGATGCTTAAGTCAATCCGAATCATGTTAGCAATTGCCGTATTTTATGATTATCAAATTTGGCAAATGGATGTAAAGACTGCATTCCTGAATGGATTTCTGGAAGAGGATTTGTATATGATGCAACCTGAAGGTTTTATCAATCCAAAGGATGTTAATAAAGTGTGTAAGCTCCAGCGATCCATCTATGGACTGGTGCAAGCATCTCGGAGTTGGAATAAACGTTTTGATAGTGTGATCAAAGCATATGGTTTTATACAGACTTTTGGAGAAGCCTGTATTTACAAGAAAGTGAGTGGGAGCTCTGTAGCATTTCTAATATTATATGTGGACGACATATTGTAGATTGGAAATGATATAGAATTTTTGGATAGCATAAAAGGATATTTGAATAAGAGATTTTCAATGAAAGACCTCGGTGAAGCTGCTTATATATTGGGCATCAAGATCTATAGAGATAGATCAAGACGCTTAATTGGACTTTCACAAAGCACATACCTTGATAAAGTTTTGAAGAAGTTCAAAATGGATAAAGCAAAGAAAGGGTTCTTGCCTGCGTTACAAGGTGTGAAGTTGAGTCAGACTCAATGCCTGACCACTGCAGAAGATAGAGAGAAAATGAAAGGTGTTCCCTATGCTTCAGCCATAGGCTCTATCATGTATGCAATGTTGTGTACCAGACCTGATGTGTGCTTTGCTATTAGTTTAGCAGGGAGGTACCAAATTAATCCAGGAGTGGATCACTGGACAGCGGTCAAGAACATCCTGAAATACTTGAAAAGGACTAAGGATATGTTTATCGTTTATGGAGGTGACAAAGAGCTCGTCATAAATGGTTACGTCGATGCAAGCTTTGACACTGATCCGGATGACTCTAAGTCACAAACCGGATACGTGTTTATATTGAACGGTGGAGCTGTCAGTTGGTGCAGTTCTAAGCAAAGCGTCGTGGCGGGATCTACATGCGAAGCGGAGTACATAGCTGCTTCGGAAGCAGCAAATGAAGGAGTCTGGATGAAGGAGTTCATATCCGATCTAGGTGTCATACCTAGTGCATCGGGTCCAATGAAAATCTTTTGTGACAATATTGGGGCAATTGCCTTGGCAAAGGAATCCATATTTCACAAGAGAACCAAGCACATCAAAAGACGCTTCAATTCCATCTGCGATCAAGTCAAGGAGGGAGATAGAGAGATTTGCAAGATACATACAGATCAGAATGTTCCAGACCCGTTGACTAAGCCTCTCTCACGAGCAAAACATGATCAGCACCAAGACTCCATGGGTGTTTGAATCATTACTGTGTAATATAGATTATTGACACTAGTGCAAGTGGGAGGCTGAAGGAAATATGCCCTAGAGGCAATAATAAAATTGTTATTTAAATTTCCTTACATCATGATAAATGTTTATTATTCATGCTAGAATTGTATTAACCGGAAACTTAGTACATGTGTGAATACATAGACAAACAAAGTGTCACTAGTATGCCTCTACTTGACTAGCTCGTTGAATCATAGATGGTTAAGTTTCCTAACCATAGACACGAGTTGTCATTTGATTAACAGGATCACAACATTAGAGAATGATGTGATTGACTTTGACCCATTCCGTTAGCTTAGAATTTGATCGTTTAGTATATTGCTATTGCTTTCTTCATGACTTATACATGTTCCTATGACTATGAGATTATGCAACTCCCGAATACCGGAGGAACAATTTGTGTGCTACCAAACGTCACAACATAACTGGGTGATTATAAAGGTGCTCTACAGGTGTCTCCAATGATAATTGTTGAGTTGGCACAGATCGATATTAGGATTTGTCACTCCGATTGTCAGAGAGGTATCTCTGGGCCCTCTCGGTAATGCACATCACTATAAGCCTTGCAAGCAATGCAACTAATGAGTTAGTTGCGAGATGTTGTATTACAAAATGAGTAAAGAGACTTGCCAGTAACGAGATTGAACTAGGTATTGAGATACCGATGATCGAATCTTGGGCAAGTAACATACCGATGACAAAGGGAACAACATATGTTGTTATGCGGTTTGACCGATAAAGATCTTCGTAGAATATGTATGAACCAATATGAGAATCCAGGTTCCGCTATTGGTTATTGACCGGAGATGAGTCTCGGTCATGTCTACATAGTTCTCGAACCCGTAGGGTCCGCACGCATAACGTTCAGTGACGATCGGTATTATGAGTTTATGTGTTTTGATGTACTGAAGGTAGTTCGGAGTCCCGGATGTGATCACGGATATGACGAGGAGTCTCGAAATGGTCGAGACATAAATATTGATATATTGGACGACTATATTCGGACACCGGAAGGGTTTCGGGTGATCTTGGAGAAAACCAGAGTGCTGGAGGGGTTACCGAAACGCCACGGGGACTAATTGGCCTTGATGGTCCCTAGTGAAGAGAGAGAGAGGGGCCGGCCAGGGAAGGCCGCGTGCCCCCTCCCCTTGAGTCCGAATACGACAAGGAAGGGGGGGGCGCCCCCCTTGCCTTTCCCCTCTCCCACTCCTTTCTTCCCCCTCCTAGTGGGACTTGGAAAGGGGAGTCCTAGTCCCACTAGGAGGAGGAATGCTCCTCTTGGCGCGCCCTCCTAGGGTCGGCTGGCCTCCCCCCTTGCTCCTTTATATATGGGGGCAGGGGCACCCTAGGAAGACACAAGTTGATCATTGATCTTTTAAACGTGTGCGGTGCCCCCTCCACCACAATCCACCTCGGGCATATCATAGCGGTGCTTAGGTGAAGCCCCACGTCGATAGCTTCACCAACACCGTCATCAAGCTGTCATGCAGACGGAACTCTCCCTCAAAGCTCTACTAGATCGTGAGTTCATGGGACGTCACCCAGCTGAACGTGTGCAGATCACGGAGGTGCCGTACGTTTGGTACTACAATCGGTCGACCGTGAAGACGTACGACTACATCAACCGCGTTGTCATAATGCTTCCTCTTATGGTCTACGAGGGTACGTGGACGACACTCTCCCCTCTTGCACCTATGCATCACCATGATCTTGCGTGTGCGTAGGAAAATTTTGAAATTACTACGTTTCCCAACAGTTTGGACACCGGAAAGGTTTCAGATGAGTTCGGGCATATACCGGTGTACCGGGGGGTTACCAGAACCCCCCGGGGGCTAAATGGGCCTACATGGGCTTTAGTGGGAGGGGGAGGAGTCGGACAAGAGGTGGGGGCGTGCCCCCCAAGCCCAATCCGAATTGGGAAGGGGGTCGGTGAAGGAAATATGCCCTAGAGGCAGACAAATGTTTATTATTCATGCTAGAATTGTATTAACCGGAAACATAATACATGTGTGAATACATAGACAAACAGAGTGTCACTAGCATGCCTCTACTTGACTAGCTCGTTGATCAAAGATGGTTAAGTTTCCTAACCATAGACATGAGTTGTCATCTGATTAACGAGATCACATCATTAGGAGAATGATGTGATTGACTTGACCCATTCCGTTAGCTTAGCACTTGATCGTTTAGTTTGTTGCTATTGCTTCCTTCATGACTTATACATGTTCCTATGACTATGACATTATGCAACTCCCGTTTATCGGAGGAACACTTTGTGTGCCACCAAACGTCACAACGTAACTGGGTGATTATAAAGGTGCTCTACAGGTGTCTCCGAAGGTACTTGTTGGGTTGGCGTATTTCGAGATTAGGATCTGTCACTCCGATTGTCGGAGAGGTATCTCTGGGCCCACTCGGTAATGCACATCACTATAAGCCTTGCAAGCATTGCAACTAATGAGTTAGTTGCGGGATGATGTATTGCGGAACGAGTAAAGAGACTTCCCAGTAACGAGATTGAACTAGGTATTGAGATACCAACGATCAAATCTCGGGCAAGTAACATACCGATGACAAAGGGAACAATGTATGTTGTTATGCGGTCTGACCGATAAAGATCTTCGTAGAATATTTAGGAGCCAATATGGGCATCCAGGTCCCGCTATTGGTTATTGACCAGAGAGGTGTCTTGGTCATGTCTACATAGTTATCGAACCCGTAGGGTCCGCACGCTTAATGTTCGTTGACGATATAGTACTATGAGTTATGTATGTTGGTGACCGAATGTTGTTCGGAGTTCCGGATAAGATCACGGACATGGCGAGGAACTCCGGAATGGTCCAGAGATAAAGATTGATATATGGGATAATAGTGTCTGGACTCTGGAAGGGTTCCGGAATTCACCGGGAGGGGTTCCGGATGTTTCCCGAAATGTTTGGGTACGAGAACACTTTATTTGGGCCAAAGGGGAAAGCCCACAAGGTTTTTGGAAAGCGCAAAAGGAAGTTTTGCGGAGTCCAGGGGCCAGACGCCAGGGTCCCTGGCGTCTGGGTCCAGACGCCGGGAACCCTGTCGTCTGGCCCTGGAGTCGGAGAAGGACTCTTGCCTTTCGGTGAAACCGACTTTGTGGAGGCTTTTACTCCAAGTTTCGACTCCGAGGCTCAAAATATAAATAGAGGGGTAGGGCTAGCACCCATGACACATCAAGAAACACCAAGCCGTGTGCCGGCAACCCCGTCCCCTCTAGTTTATCCTCCGTCATAGTTTTCGTAGTGGTTAGGCGAAGCCCTGCGGAGATTGTTCTTCACCAACACCGTCACCACGCCGTCGTGCTGCCGGAACTCATCTACTACTTCGCCCCTCTTGCTGGATCGAGAAGGCGAGGACGTCACCGAGCCCAACGTGTGCAAAACTCGGAGGTGTCGTGCTTTCGGTACTTGGATCGGTCGGATCGTGAAGAAGTACGACTACATCAACCGTGTTGATATAACGCTTCCGCGAATGGTCTATGAGGGTACGTAGACAACACTCTCCCCTCTCGTTTCTATGCATCACCATGATCCTGCGTGTGCGTAGGATTTTTTTTGAAATTACTACATTCCCCAACAGTGGTATCAGAGCCAGGTTTTATGCATAGATGTCATATGCACGAGTAGAACACAAGTGAGTTGTGGGCGATACAAGTCATACTGCTTACCAGCATGTCATACTTTGGTTCGGCGGTATTGTTGGATGAAGTGGCCCGGACCGACATTACGCGTACGCTTACGTGAGACTAGTTCTACCGACGTGCTTTGAACACAGGTGGCTAGCGGGTGTCAGTTTCTCCAACTTTAGTTGAATCGAGTTTGGCTACGCCCGGTCCTTGAGAAGGTTAAAACAGCACTAACTTGACGAACTAATGTTGTAGTTTTGATGCTTAGGTAAGAACGGTTCTTGTTCAGCCCGTAGCAGCCACGTAAAACTTGCAACAACAAAGTAGAGGACGTCTAACTTGTTTTTGCAGGGCATGTTGTGATGTGATATGGTCAAGGCATGATGCTATATTTTATTGTATGAGATGATCATGTTTTGTAACCGAGTTATCTGCAACTGGCAAGAGCCATATGGTTGTCACTTTATTGTATGCAATGCAATCGCCCTGTAATGCTTTACTTTATCACTAAGCGGTAGCGATAGTCGTAGATGCATAAGTTGGCGAGACGAAAACGATGCTACGATGGAGATCAAGGTGTCGCGCCGGTGACGATGGTGATCATGACGGTGCTTCGGAGATGGGGATCACAAGCACAAGATGATGATGGCCATATCATATCACTTATATTGATTGCATGTGATGTTTATCTTTTATGCATCTTATCTTGCTTTGATTGACGGTAGCATTATAAGATGATCTCTCACTAAATTATCAAGGTATGAGTGTTCTCCCTGAGTATGCACCGTTACGAAAGTTCTTCATGCTGAGACACCATGTGATGATCAGGTGTGATAGGATCTACCTTCAAATACAATGGGTGCAAAATAGTTGCACACGCGGAATACTCAGGTTAAACTTGACGAGCCTAGCATATAACAGATATGGCCTCGGAACACAGAGACCGAAAGGTCGAGCGTGAATCATATAGTAGATATGATCAACATAGTGATGTTCACCATTGAAACTACTCCATCTCACGTGATGATCGGACATGGTTTAGTTGATATGGATCACGTGATCACTTAGAGGATTAGAGGGATATCTATCTAAGTTGGAGTTCTTTAATAATTTGATTAACTGAACTTTAATTTATCATGAACTTAGTCCTGGTAGTATTAGCATATCTATGTTGTAGATCAATAGCTCGCGATGTTGCTCCCCGTTTATTATTTATATGTTCCTAGAGAAAACTAAGTTGAAATATGTTAGTAGCAATAATGTGGATTGGATCCGTGATCTGAGGTTTATCCTCATTGCTGCACAGAAGAATTATGTCCTTGATGCACCGCTAGGTGACAGACCTATTGCAGGAGCAGATGCAGACGTTATGAACATTTTGACAAAAGATCGGTATGATGACTACTTGATAGTTAAGTGCACCATGCTTTACGGCTTAGAACCGGGACTTAAAAAATGTTTTGAACGCCACGGAGCATATAAGATGTTCCAAGAGTTGAAATTGGTATTTCATACTCATGCCCGTGTCGAGAGGTATGAGACCTCTGACAGTACTTTGCCTATAAGATGGAGGAGAATAGCTCAACCAGTGAGCATGTGTTCAGATTATCTGGGTACTACAATTTCTTGAATCAAGTGGGAGTTAATCTTCCAGATAAGATAGTAATTGACAGAATTCTCTAGTCACTATCACCAAGTTACTAGAACTTCATGTTGAACTATAATATGCAAGGGATGACGAAAGTAATTCCCGAGCTCTTCGCGATGCTGAAATCGACGAAGGTAGAAATCAAGAAAGAGCACCAACACTTCAAAAAAATACACTTCCGTGATGATACGTGTTTGTCACGGTAGGTCGCTTTTTTTGTCATGCATGTACATCCATGACAAATTTATGACAGAATCAAGATAGTCATACATGTGCTGTCGTAGAAGTTTTCCATGACATTACCAAAATTATCATCACGGAAGTGTCCACTTCCATGACGATAAATCGTGCGTCATAGAAGTGCTTTCATCAAGGGTGACTGACACGTGGCATCCACCGTAATGGAATGCCGTTAAGCTATCGGGTCGGGTTTTGGATCCGATAACCCGTTAATAGCCCTGATCAATGGGAAATTTCCAAGTGTAAAATTCTTATTGGCCGGACAAAACACGTGTCAGCTCGTCAGTGGGTCAGATAGGCGCCTATGATACGTCGACACATGGCACGACCCAACAGAGGCCCATTCCTGTGAAAAGGCCGGCCCGTTTGACTTGGTCAAAAGGTGGCGGGCCGGCCCATGTAAAGCATGTTAACGGCCTGTTCGCATATAGCCCATTTACAGCCCGCTAACCCAAGGCCCGTTACGCCCTATCCGAATTAGGCCCAGTAGCGTCATCTAGGCCATCCAATATGATTCCAGCCTGTTTTCCCTTTTGGCCCATGTATGGCCCATGACGTCTTTCGGCCCATATGAGGCCCTATGTAACTCTTGGCCTATTAACGCCCCGTGGTGAAACTGGCTCGTAATGAACAGTGTATCACTTTACACCCATTAACGGCCCATGGTGAAACTAGCCCGTAATGAACAGTGTATCACTTTATACCCATTAATGGCCCGTTATTCCGTTGGGCCGTTTCCAGCCCATCTTATCTTTCGGCCTTCTCAGAGCCCATTTATTCTTGGGCTCATTTCCAGCATTCGTTTACTTACGGCCGGTTACTGTCATTTTCTGCTTGTGGGCCAAATTCAGCCCGTGGTTACAGTCGGCCCGTTTGTGGTCCGTTAATACGTTGGGTCGTTTTCATAGCGTCATCAAATACGGCCTATTAACGATGGCCCATTACGATCGGCCCATGAACGGACGATTCCAACTCTAGCCCGTTTACAGCCATAATGCGGCCTGTTATTGGCCCATGTTTGGCCAATCGATCATACGGCCCGTATAAGGCCCATTGATGATACGGCCCGTAGAAGGCCCATTGTTTCTACCGCCCGTAGAAGGCCTACTGTTTCTACGGCTCGTAGAAGGCCCACTGTTTCTACGGCCCGTAGGAGGCCCAGTGTCACTACAGTAAATATTAGCCCATGGTTATTGTGGCCTAGTTTTAAAAAATAGGTTATTGCAGCCACTTGTTAACCATGGAAAAAGAACTGCAATGACTACAAGCAAACAAATAAACAAGACAACAAGGAAATAAATAAGCAAGCAACTAACACTAGGCTATCACGGCTATTACACATATTACATCCACTGGGCATCAAAGTTCGCCAACAGTGCAAATATAGGGAACAAAGCAGCATATCATATACACTGGCCGTCAAAATTGGCCACCAGTGCAAATAAACGCGGCAGCAAAACTAGAGCATAACTGAAAAAACTTCAGAAGAGCTCAAGAAACGTTATCCTGGGTATCCACCATGCTGGCAATAAGCTTAACAAGCTGATTAGCTTTGTCCTGTTTGGCGCTAAAATCCTCCAACGCTTGCTGTTGCACCAGAAAGTATGCATCTGAATGCTCTAGGGACTTCCGCAGTCCTTCCGATTCTTGTCGCAGCACAGCTGATCGATGTCTTTCAGCTTGTAGTTGAGACTCAAGAAACCGAACTGATTCAGACAGTGAGTTTGAATAGCTTGTGCAAGCGGTAGTGGCCAGTAACTCCAACACTAAACCAAGACAGGATGTGTCACTATCCTGAACCTTATCTGCATTACTTCCTTTACCGTTGCTTAATAAGGCACTCTTCCCCAATATTCTGTCAGCATTCTAAAAGAAGAAACAAGCAGACACATAACAAGTTTAGCATGTACTAGTATATGAAACTCATTTCGGTGAACCAGTTCATTACTAAGGTGGACAAGATTAAACTACCAAGTCTTCTATTGCCAAGTACTAGTACATAATAAAAGCATCAAACAAACATATATCTATGTCCTATGGTAGCAATGGAATCTTAAATTAGAACAGTTGTTCTTCAGGTTTAGGCACTTGTTCTACATGAACAGAGTACAGTAAGACGCAAGAATATAATACTTAAAAATAGAAAATGAGCTCATAGACCTTACCACATTCTTGGTTCGGGACCAGTACAGAACAAGGCGTTCCCAGTCATCGTCCAGTAAATGTGTCTCAGGAGAACGTAAGGGAATTTGATGAGTTTCTTTGCCGGTGAAGTACGTTTTCTTCAGGTAATCCCGATACTGCCACCAAGCATTCTTGAAGATAGCAGAGGTATTAGCACAGGTTACCTCATCCTGGGTTTCCAAATCGGTCCTTCTCTATAGAGAAAAATGGGAATTTTTTTTGTATTATAACCATCATGGAGGTAGGATGTATGGGACGAAGCAAAGTAATTGCCATGAATAACATTAATTACACATAACTCCTGGACAAACACCTGCAACTGGCATTTTCCTTCATCTTCAGTGTAATATTTCCAAGATGGGAAGATATGCACATACGATTTAACAACATCAAATGTGATAGATGTTAAACTATGACTAGTTGGTTGTGCTTCCTCCACAGGAATAGGCGTACTAACTGGTGGAGTTGGGGTTCGCCGTGATAGTACTAGCCCTTTGGGCACCGGAGCTGCCTTACTAACTACTCTTGTTTGGGAGCTCCATGGTGGAGATGGTTCTGTGTCAACAGGAACTGGGTTACTATCGGCTGGGGTTGGGGTTAGATTGGGTGAATCTGGTTCTCTGTCCATCGTAGTAGGGGTACAATCTGCGAGAGTTTGGGTTATGTGTGGTAGGGCTGGTTCTTGTGCATGTACAGCCGGGGTGCTATCTCCACCAAGAGGTAGCACTGTTTTATTTGAAGACCGTGTTTTTAGTCCTCTAGATACTGGCATCACCCGCTCCAATTCAATTGGCTGATAAATAGGAAACATAGTTGAATGTATAGACATTGTATGAGAGACAGATGCAATAGATAGTGTGGAAAAAAGAGGGCATGAAATAGTAGACATGTATATTGTTTAACTAAAAAGGATAGCATGACATAATTTCACATATATGATGTCTATCTAAACTGGATAGCATAGCATAGCATAATTCAAAGATATGATGACTAACTAAACAGGATCGCATGACATAATTCACCTACATGTTATCTAAGTAATCAGGATCGCATCATTTAATTCACATATGTGATTTATATGCTAAACAGAGGGCATTCGATATGATGTCTGAACTAAGAACATGGTGTTGAATATTGTGTATATGATGTCTAAACTATGCAATGCAAGACACTGTATGCATGATATGAGCAGTATAACCGTGCCAAGTTAGAGCATACACCTCAGTGGGGGAATAGGACTGGTCATCTATCTCTGAATCCATCTCTGAGGAGCTATCGGGACCCAACAAGAGATCTGCTTCGACAGGTAGCACTGTCTGCTCTGAAGGCCTTGGATTCACTCTAGATTTTTCCATCTCCAACCCAAATGGCTGATTCATAGGAAGAGTAGTTTAATGTACAAACATTGTCGACAAATGGAAATGTAATGAAGAAAAGGATGGGCAAGATATCATTCAAATATATGATGCCTGGTTAAATAGGATGGTGTTGCACATTTCACATATATTATGGCTGGCTAAAATACATGAGACTGCATAATTCCCATATATGATATAGAAACTAAACAGGTGGCATTACAGAACATGCCTAAACTAAGCACATGACATATATGATGTCAAAAGTAGGCACTGCAAGGCAACATATGCATGATATGACTAACATCATCATGCCAAGGTAGAGCAAATACCTTGGGGGTAAATAGGAGTGGTCAGCGGCGTCCGAATCCGCCTCAGAACAGATATCTTCCTCTAGATTACAATCTGGAGAGGGGTGGGGAGGGTTTGCCATTGAACCCACCATGGAGCGATGTCTGCATGACATTGTATTGCCGTGCAAAACTCTTCCCTTTTCTCTACATGTTCAGCATGATTGTGTACAATATCTGACATGCATACGAAAAAAATATGGTGAGATTATGTAAGGAGAGCATGCAGAAATTTAGACTGATGCTAACAACCAGTGGATCGATGTTTTTCCGTTGAACAAAAATAGCCCTAATGGATCGACGTGAATGTATAGTAGTAAGTGATGCAACAAGTGTACAACCTCTTTGCCGTAGCCGTGTCGACCTCAGCATCATTGGGTTGGTCGCTGAAGCAGTTGAGGCAGAGGTGGCTGTCGGAGGTGTGGAGGAAGATCTGAGGAATCTGTAGACGGTGTCCAGGGCACTGCTCTGTTGTGACGGATCGTTCTGTCGTTGGAGCAGCTCCGGTGAGCCATAAGACGTCAAGGCTGAAGCAGCACAAGACAAACATCGTCAATCTCAAGTGGGATTCTAATAGCATCTCCAATAGATGATGTAAAATGGATGTAAAATTAACATCACCAAAAACCACCTGACTACAACAGATGAGGTAAAAACAGTTGACTCTGAACTTAACTGTCGAAACTGAAATTTACTGTGGAATCTGAATGCTACTATCGAAATTGAACGCAATGGTAGCAGAGAGGCACTTGACATGTAGTTTAGGGAGGGCCTCTAGTTCATCTTCAACCTGCACCCCCCTGAGCCGCCAGCCACCACCGGCCGAACCGCCAGCCCCAACACTGCCTCACCGCCCCGAAACAACTCGCCACCGCCGCCCCGGCCAGCCCTCTAGGCCCCCTGCCCCCCACCCTGAACCCTAAGATAGATAGTGGGGTATCTCTTTGGCGAGCCCCCGTCCCCGCTGCGGGTGGTTCTTCCTTAACTCCGGTGAGCCCCCCCAACCCCTGAAAATCGACTGACCAAAAATTCGATCCAGTCAACTGAAGTGTGGCTTAATCGGAGTAGAGCAGCAACACGAGCAAGGGGGAGAGCAGCAGCAGCAGCTGGGCGAGCAAGCGATCGAGCGAGAGCTAGAGCAGTAGCAGCAGATCCGGCTGGTATGGACGCCACCGCCGAAGGGGCCTCGCACTAGGGGAGAGCCACCGTGGAGATGTCGCTCGCGGCGCCGGCTTCAAGGTAGCCGCTCCATGGGGGTGCGAGATGGAGCACTGTCGGCGCCGGGAGGTCGAGTTAAGGAGAAGGTGCGATGCGATGAGTGTACAACCTCTTTGGTTGTGCCGAGTAGGCCTCGGCTTCGTCCGAGGAGTCGATGAGGATGCTGCGGTTTCGGTGGAGTAGGTTAAGGCGGCGCTATGGGGATGGAGCAGCCGCGATAGACGAGGCGATCGTTGGAGCAGCTCCTTGGAGGTGGAGGATAGGGCGGCTGACCCGGCGGGACGGCGAGATGGACGACGGATCCTCATCTGGGGAGGTGGACGAGGGACGTCGAGCTGTTGCGGTGGACGACATCATCGGGGAAGAGGCTCTGGCTGGGAAGCGGTGATGTGGCGGACGGAGGAGGGTGGGGTTTCGCGGCTGGAGCAGAGAGGTTATGTGGCCTGGGATTTCGAAAGGCGAAAAGGGGGCGATGGGAGGGGGTGAAGCATAACTTAGGAACGCGCTTGTCCAAAATGTAGGGTGTGTTACAAAAGTACCGCCCACCGATTTGAACTAGCAGCCCTTTTGGCTCAGGGTTAGAAGGGAGTTTTCGCGCGCATTGTAATTTCGAGATAGCAAGGCGCGGGTTGTGAAGGCGCCAGTTTTGGGACCACGATATCTGAATTTTTGGGATATAACAAGACGCAGGTTGAATTTTAGGGACAAGCCTAACATGTAGTAATACTGTACTTGTACGTACCAAATCAATTCGCACTTCCCTCAACCAAAAAGAAAACGAAAAAAAACTATTCACACCACACAAAGAGAGAGTCTTGCCCCGTTTTACTATACAAATGCTATTCAAAGCTACTCCCTCCTTCCTTCTATATAGGGCCTAATGCGTTTTTCGATGCCAACTTTGACCAAATATTAGAGCAATGATATATGACATGCAACTTACACAAAGCACACCGTTAAATTCGTCTATGAGAGGCTCTTTCAATGATATAATTTTCACATTGTGCATGTCATGTACTATTAATCTTGTCAATAGTCAAGGGCGGTCTTAAAAATCTCATTATGACCTATATAGATGGAAGGAGGGAGTATGAATCCATGTTATGTCCGATTAAATGTTTTCGCTTGCTGTATAATGCATGTAACATACTCATACCAACATTTTAGTGCATTCCAAATGTCTATACTACCGCTGCAATTCGAACTAAATTTGAATTCGTTTCTCTATTTCAATAAGAATCTACAATCATGATTGTTGCCAACTTCAACCATCATAGTTTCCTTGCTATCTGCCAGATATAAATCAGATGGCCTATAATGCAGGATGGCAGGCACACCGTCATCAACAACTCCGTTTTTTATAAGAGTAGAGATAAAATATATTAAATGTAGTATACCATGTTCATAACCGCACCATGTGTATCACTGTTATATATTCACACATGCGTCGGTTTGAAACACTATGATAAATTCTTCAAATATCCGAATTCGCTTTTTATAATGAAGTATATATGATCTCTATTCGTCTTTTACACCCACACAACCCTCTTATCTTTGCAGCTAGCGCTAACTTTCTCTTGTGCATGCACACGCCCACATCCCTCTCACCCTCCCTCAGCATTCTCTAGCTCGATCGCGCAAATTCATCTTTCACTTTAGGTCGTTCACCCACGGTGTGTGTAGGCCCCCCAGCTCCTTCTTTACGGCACACATCGATTGATATGCCTCTCTAGCCAGGTGTGCCTAGCACAAACACAAGCTTCCCATCTTCTCTTGTCACCGTCCATGCCTCACTCCCACCACTCTTTTCATCGTTCTCGTACTCGCACACTCCTCCCCCTCGATATAGTATGCCTCTCGTACCACCTCCTACATGCATCCCTCTCTCTCTATCCTTCTCCTCGTGCCTCATTTGCTTCTAACACACACATTCAAGTATACTGATCGATCTCCCAACATATACCTAGATCGAATTTAACTACCCCCCCCCCATCGATCGATGTA
This sequence comes from Triticum aestivum, assembly GCF_018294505.1. Lineage (NCBI taxonomy): Eukaryota > Viridiplantae > Streptophyta > Magnoliopsida > Poales > Poaceae > Triticum > Triticum aestivum. Next base: position 471,271,565 of record NC_057806.1, on the reverse strand, counting down.
CCTCACAAGTTATGTCTCTCCTTTCTCTTACAAAGGGCGATTGATCTTCCTATGTAGTTACGTCTGCTTACCACAGCCACATCGTCCCCCCTCATCATTCGTGCATGCCTCCTGACCCGTCTCTCACACGCACGTGCATAGACAACAAGCAACCATCTCCTCTCTTATTGATATTGCGGGTGTGCCCTCCGTTTGTCTAGCAAGCCTATCCCACCATTTGTTAGAAGCAACTCCACTACCACCCCCTCCAACACTCTAGCTCTATCTCTCTCCCAACCTTATTCATCTCCTGCACATATGCATGGATGCCGATCGATCTCCCTTAATACATGAGGTAGATCAATCTCCTTAATACATGAGGTAGGCCTCTCTCCTCCTCCACACACATACCAGCCATTGTACCTCTATAGTAAATTGGGCCTCCCTCTTCCCCCACCACACACCGATAGTCGAGCGCTGCAGGTAGGTATCCATGCCACAGAGACAAACTGCACATGTCCCATCTCACGTTCCAGTAGGCCAGCCACTCTATATCTTTGACGTGGGCACACACAAATTCGATGGCACTCTTTATCGATCGCGCACGCGCACACACACACATCATCCCTCTCTTCGATTCTATGGACACCTCAAGCCAATGATACCTCCACTCTCTTCTCGTGGATCGCCCCCTCTATATATATGTTATATCCAGGACTCTATTTCACACACATTGCATATGTTAAATTTTTTGATTGACCCCCCCCCCCCACAAAAAAAACTCTCAAGAACCCACACACTATATCTCTCTAGGTTTGTATCTCTCTCACACAACCCCACATAGGTGGTGTACGTATACAAGAAGAGAATAGGTGCACCGTGCACGTACTCACGCTTCGTGCCCAGCCACACCTGCGCGGGTACATGGTGGAGCCCATTTCTCCGCAGAAGCTGAATTTGTTTTTGAAACATCAAGTGGCCAGAGACTCAAAAACTTATTTGCCCATTAGTGACTTGTCAGGGCGGTGGATTTTAGTTTGTACAATAATGCTGCATCCACCTAAAGTAACGAAATTTCTTACGTAAACTTCCTAGTAATTCCCTCTTCGTAGGTGCAGCATTACTCCTAACATTTGTAATATCAGTTTGAAACTTGTAATATTGTCGTGTCCTATTCCTACGTTTTCAAAATCCTACGAATCAAATAGGTCCTGAGTTGGTGATGATGTTGTGCCTCCCATCTTTCACCAATAGCCATCGGATCTAGATCTGACACATACAAACCAAGCTTCTCCATTTTTGCAAAAAGATGCCAGCACTTGTTCCATATTTACAAACAACTCCTTGTCTCTCACAATCTAGGAGTAGAAGGCCGTGGAAAAATCTGGCGCAATGGCCGCTGCCGGAGCCGTCCACCCCCAATCTTGGTGTTCCGTGCAATGCACGAGCATCTACGCATGGGAAATTATGTCGAACAGGGCTAGTTTAAGGAGGCTAGCTCTACAGCCATGATGATAGTGACTGTAGACGGTGAGGCTGACTATGGTATGCCGAACACGGCGCCTATACTCAGGTGTCATCTCCAGCGCAGGGTCTTGTCACTTCACTGTGAGGAGCAACACGTAATAATTTGACCAACGGGTAGTACAGTGCTAGTACTCCTACTACTACATTGGTAGTACTACTACTAGTACTAGTAGCACAACCGTCTGGATTTAGGAGTACTACCACGTCCATCGGCATCGAGGAACATCTCCAGGTAGTATTGCTTGAGGCCGCCAGGGCGAGGGGCCGCTTGGACGACAGCTTCGTCTCCTTGTTCGACGAGGTCCTCGTTGGTTTCCTCGAAAAGTTCACCGTCGTCAAGAAGCTTGCGGATGACTTTGATGTAAGCCTCCAGCCGACGCGTCCAGGCTCTGCGATGCCCGCCACCCTCAACGGACACTATGGTAACAACCTCTTCGACGCACTGGTGGCCCTGCGACTGCCCGCTGTCACACCGGAGAATGTCCACCTCGAGGCCGCGCTCGCCGCGCAGTGCCTGGCGCAGCAAGACACCATCGACATAATCACCCACGTCTACGTGCAAATCGTCCACAAGGACTACTACATGCAAGAGGGGGACGATAGGATGCTGGCCTTCTTGGCGCACAGGGCAACGTTGGACGGCACTGTTCAGAAGCACGTTGAGCTCGCCGCCAACACCATTGCTCCTCACACGTCGGTTGGTGACCCGGCGCACTAGGGCGTGAGGATGTCGTTGAACATTGATGGATCCGTATGTATTTTTATCTTTCCGTCAAATCCATGTAGTAGTATATGATACTACAGTAATTATCTTACCTTTCGCATCAACTTCATAATTTTCGTACGTACTCCATGCATGAACGGCACCAGAACCAAACTTCTCATTACTCTAGGAAAAAACGTTATTTTCTATCTATCGGTCGCGCCATGGAGCAGAACCAAATTTTACAAGTTACGAGTTCAAAAGGAAAAGCCTGCCGTGTTCGCGTCGCACCCCCACATGGTTGGTCCGGCACGCCGCTCAAGCGGGAATGCGTGCGGTGTTGCATTTTCACTTACAAGTGGGACCGCAGTTGAGCAAACGGACTATCGGCAAACCCCCACCCCGCCCACCGCGTGATGGCTGAGAAAACAGGAGGGAGAAGAGATGGCTGTAGCACGGACTCCAAGAAAATTGGTGTCGTATGGGACTCGTGTGGGTGGCGTGTGCCGTACTACTAGACGTGAATGCTACTGAGTTATGGCCCATGCCACCCCACTATATCGAGCCTATATCAAGGTACATAGAACAAATTTCCTGCAGTCCGTGCTCAGCCCTCCTCTATCTCTCTTCTCAGCCAGCCAGCGGACGAGCGGAGCCCATCATCTGTTTGCTCACATGCGGCCCCACATGTTAGTGAAAATGCAAGAGGACCCAATGAACCTGCACATCTTTCACCTTGACGTGCTGGTGATGAAAAACAAATCCAATAAAGATCTTCGATGGCCGCTTTTGGAGTTACTCAAGAGTAGTAAGATTCTATTTACAGTTTAACCCAAGATGCACATCTTGTGGCTTCAACTACCACTCTATTTTCTTTCATGACACGACCTGGATGCTGGATGTCCCACGTGTCGGCAAAATGAGGAAGAACCCGACCAAATCTTCGGTTCTACTCTCGGATGAGATTAGTGCACTTGTTGATACTCCTACTAGAATAGAGGCTAGACATGAGACTAGATGTGAGGAAGCAATGTCTACTTCTTCAAACTCGAAGAAGAAAGAAGCACGCAAGATCGAGCCTCCGCAAATCAACAATAAATGCATCGAGAAGGCACTAATCCAACTTACAGGAGTAGTAAAATGTATTCTTGTGGTTCTTATTTTCTTTGATCTTGCTTTTCTAGTCAAAATTATCATTGGAGTTCATGCAAAACGGAGGTCCGTTTGGGGTCGTGCGTTGGAGTTGGCCTTACAAGTGGGACCGCAGTTAAGGAAACCGACTATCGGCAAATGCCCACCTCGTCCGCCGCATGATGGCTGAAGTTAGAGAAACGACGAGGTTGAAGAGATTGCTCTAGCACGGACTCCAAGAAATAATATGGTGTCAGATGGATGTCGTGGTGGTGGCGTGTGCCATACTCCTGGACGTGAATGCTTGTTCTAGCCCATGCCACCCTACTACTCCTACTACTTACTCCTACTAGTATATAGTATACTAGTATCGAGGATTCGAGGTGCTGGTTACGTACAACGAACACATTAACATATGGCTACAGTAAAAACACCTGCCCGACGCGCGAAGCATGTGAAGCTAGTAGTACAAATTTAGAGAAGCGACTCGAAAGCCATTCATAAATTTAGTAAGTTTATCACAGGCATATCATTTTATTACATACAACAGGTCATCAACCCACATCGACAACGAGGATACATTATAAATACTAAAGTTTTCACCACACAACAATAGCAAGCCATGAAATGAACTTCAACTCAACCATTCCGCGGCGTTGGAAATGCTTGCTTTGAACCACAAGTGATTCTCTGGGATGGGCCATCCGTTGTCGATCTGGAGACCACCGCAGGACTGATCATCCAGGCTGAAGCGGCCTACTATATCAGTACCAGGGTAGGGAAACACCCAAATTTCCTAGGTATAGACACAATTGCTTCTCATAAATGTGTCAACAGCAGTTGGATCGCCTTTCACCATCATCAGATAGTTTTGTCCAAGGAAGAGCGAGTTTTCTCCAAGACTATCAATTCTGTGCCAGGGAGAAGGAGTTGGCGCTAGCACACTAGTCACTACTAGGGAAAAGCCTATACACAGAATTTTACTAGTAGCGATGTACAAAATCAAGCGCTGCTGCTACTTAGTAGCAGCACGCGTAAATAAACCGCGCTACTGCTATGACTTTAGCAATAGCGCGTACTAGCGAAAAGCGCTGCTGCTACGTTTGAACTGGGCGCACATGGCTAGCCCAACCTAGCAGTAGCGCGTATAATGGCCCAGCGCTACTGCTAATCTCTTTAGCTGCAGCGCGCTTACGTGTAAAGCGCTGCTGCTAACGGAAATAAAATAAAGTGAAAAACAAGTAGAAAAGTAAATGAAAATGAAAGAAATAGAAAAAGGAGAAAGGGAAAAAATAAAATGTAAAGAAAAATAAAAGAAAAAAGCGAAAAAAGGAGAAAGGAATAGCAGTAGCAGGTTCTGCAGAAAATTGCTATAGCTGCAGCATGTATTCCAGAACGCGTTGTAGCTAACGTAGCAGTAGCGCCCTTTCTGGAACGCGCTACTGGTACTTCTGACTTAACCACGCGGTTCTTCCTTCCCCACGGCCACTTCATCCCCCAAATCAACTCCACTCTCGCCGCCGCCGTCGCCCCTCGGCCGCCGCGCGCTCTCCCCACACCGCCCCCGATCCCAGATTCAACGCCGGCCCCGCCCCCGACCTCAACACCGCCCGGGACGCCGCCCCCGACCCCGACCTCAACACCGCCCCGGACGCCGCCCCCGCCCCCCCGACCTCAACGCCGCCTCGGAGCCCCGACCACGACCTCGACGCCGCCTGCCCCTCCCTCGTCGCAGGCACCCGAGGTGAGCACGCCTGCTCCTCCCTCTCCCCTACCTCTGCCTAGGGTTTCTACCTCCATCAAATTAGTTAGGGTGGAAACGAATCGGATGCGGATGCGGCTCAAATGAGTTAGGGTTCATGTAAGGGTAGAAACGAATCAAATTTCTAAGATGAATCATAAAACGAGTAAAATTTGACCACTTATTTCACTTTATAGTTGGATAATTGGAATATCCGCTACCACTTTCCACCCCTATAGGTTCATTAAATTAGATGGTAATTCAGGTAGTAGTTCTTAGGTACTAATTAGTTAGTAAGAACTAGGTACTAATTATGTACTAGAATATTTTTATTTATAGTAAGTTTATTTTTAGTAAGAACTAGTTGAATTAATAGAACTAGTTAGTAAGAACATATTGCTATTTTTATAGTTAAAGCAATTTTCCCGCATCGACGTGGACGATGCCTATCCCGCATCCTCGTCATCGAGTTAGCAGAGGACGACACCTGCTTGACCAGATGGGCCATGTCCGGGACTGGGCTCTGCCGGGGTGGTACTGGGAGGCGCTACCTACCGGGGGGTGCAGGTTGGTGAGGAGCCAGCCTGTCGTTAATCCGAACCTTCTTTGGTGGCGGTCGCGTGGGCCAGTGACGATCCAGAGGCTCGAGGACTCTGCGGAGGTGGTGCATCACCGTGTCAGTGAGGAGGACGCGCACATCCGTCGCTACTTGTTTGCGTTGGAGCACAGGTTCTCCAATACTTGGCAGGTTCTCCAGGGATCTCACTGGAGCTATGATCCCATGATGGTTCCTTCTCTGTGGGTGTCCACCACCCGCGCCAAAACCCGTCGTGTGCTAGGGTTTTAGTTGTACTAGTGATGTTATATGTATGACACTATTCGGGATGTATTAGTGATAATATTCGACGATGTACGGACGCATGAGATGATTTACTTTTGCTTATTGAATGCATGCTAATTTGAGTCTTATAAGATATTTTGAAATGTATATCTTGTGTTGCTCAATATCCAAGTGGCCGGTCATGTTTGCAGGTTACACCTCCGAGTGGCCTATGTTTTGCCAAAGTGTTGATTCATTTCCGTTCCGGCAAATTTCAGGCGCTCGATATATCCTATTTTAGCAAAGATCATGCCGGATTTTTCCGTGAATTTTGGCATGACTTTTGCCAAAATATGTAGGAAATATCGAGTGCCCCGGATTTGTGTGTTGAGTATCCTGGTAGTTGTCTTCTATCGATTTTCAATTAATGTTTTAACTATGAACATAGGAAATGTCTGACGACAAAAAGGATTTCGGTATTTGCAAATACTGCGAAGACGAGCGCGGCCTGTGCTACGGAATCTTCCTAGATGATGATAGGCGCTTCAGCATCAAGCTGGACGAGAACTTCGAAGTGGATACAGTAAGTCACAACGACAAGTCTTTTTTCGTAATTAAGCATGACATCCGTTTCATTTGCTTCAACTTATATTTTTTTACTATTCTACTAACGTATCCCCTGCCATGCAAGAGTTTTTGTATTGGATAAGATAGGTTTCAGTCATACTATGGAGGTAAAGAAAGTTTATTTGAAGACCGAGCATGGTTATATTTTCCATGCAAAATTATACAATTCAGACGACTACACCTATTTTGGATGCAAAACATGGCGAGCACTATGCAAGACTTATGCATTTTAGCCTGATATGGTTATCACCTTTGATATTCGTCCGGAAGATGATATTGAAGGTAATACCGACATCTGGGTCGATGTGGAGACGCCTCCAGTTACACCAAAATGTAAGTTTCTCAACCATATTTATGTCTTTGATATTGTTTATTCAAAAATAGTTGACAACTAATTTGTATTGTCAGCTTATTTCGGTGCAAGCAAACATGTCCAGCGCTTGGTAGACAGGATCTACTACTGTCCCGGGGCTGAACTAAACTGCGAGGAGCTATGTCATTATGTTTCATGGCTTGAGGATCTTGATACCGTCAAGACAAATTTTCTTAGTGGACTTAGAAATCTTAGTACTGAAAACGTGCGACCAATAGTGTTCGTCATGAACTACGGTCACATCTATTTAGGAAGGATGGTAAGATTTTTACTATTTGTCCTCAGTGCATCTTTTCCATACATTATTTGTGAAGCTAAACTTCATTGCTAAGTATGTGACCATACGATGTTCTTCAACAGGGACTCCCGATGAATGTTGTGCCTTATGGGATCGAGACTAAAGGTACCATGAGTATTATTAGCTTACGGCCAAGATATCCTACATGTTACTTTAGTGCATTCAAGATCAGCGATGAATGCTTAATAGTGCAAGACTGGACCAGATATGTGATGAGGGAGCGCAGACAAGTACTAGGGGGCAGCAAACAGATGTGCTACCCAAAATTAGGAGACAGGTTCATCTGCATGCTCCAACTTGATCAAGGAGGAGAGCTACACATGTTTTATGTTGTTTTACCTAAGAGAGAGTAGCAGGAGTGATTAGCTAGAAATGAGTTTGAGGATGATGATGTGCTACACTATTACTATGATGATAAAATAGCTAGTGTTGGTGGTAATGACTGATGATTATTATTAGCTAGTGTTAGTGGTGATTAAATAAATATTGTTGGTGCTAATGATTATGATGATGATTAAATAGCTTGTGCTGGCGGATTAGATTCAAGTGGAGGCAACATGTGGTGCACATCGAAAGTACTACTAGTCCAAACTAGATCAAGTTTGGATTAGTAGTATACTTTTGACATGCACCACATATTGCCTCCACTTGAACCTAATCCACCTTCATTTGACACACTGTTATGGACATAATGATGTAAACCTCATAACTGGTATTGTACCAATATTTGTACGATGGCGCATAAATACACTAAAAATAAAAAAAATAAAAAAAATACTAGTAGCGATGGAAAGAAAACACGCTGCCAGTAGTTACATTAGCAGCAGCATGGGAGTGAACAAGCGCTGCAGCTATTTGTCCTAGCAGTAGCGCGTGCGGCACGCGTTATTGCTAAGCAATAGCTGTAGCGCCTTATTAGTAGCGCGCCTACCCGCGCTACTAGTGAGCACAAAACCAGCGCTACTACTCGGGTTTTCCCTAGTAGTGAGTATCCATCCCGAATACCATGCAACGGGTGTTGGAATAGGTCCGGAGAGTGTGGCCATGGGAGACACCTGCTTCCTTAGCAGTAACATCATCAGTGGGTTGTATACACACAAGAAGAGGTGATCCATCGGAATTAGTTGCCAGGCGCCACAGAGTATATTGACGTTGCTCGTCCTCATGCTCATGATCATCACCATCGTCATCTCCCCCTTGGTTATAAATATTTTCAAGTATAGGTGGTGGGATGTTCACAGGACCTTGGAAACACAAGAAGAAGGTTAATTAGTAAAGGGAAACTTGCTAACCCGCATGCATGTGGATGAAACAATTATAATTACGGTGGAAGACAAACGTACCGAAACTACTAGGATGCCATGCAAAAACAGTGCCACGACTGGTGGCAGCAAACACAAGGCCCTCGTATTGAATTGCATCACAGTACTCATCCGTGTACAGAAACCGATTTTTGAGCAATATCCATCGAGTCGAACCATGAAGGACGGCAACAAGCTTGTCGAAGATAGCAACAACTTGATAGTTGTTGTAATTCCAAGAGCGGTTGGGAACTCGACAAATTGCTATCTTCCGTAGAAGACAGTCACCATGATCGTATTTGAACGTGCATACATTACCGGTGTGCTCGACCTCTAAGCAGTGTGCTGAGATTTTTGGAAGTGGAACCCGGTGACGAGTGTACACATTCACAAGTTCCCACTCGTAGTTGGACCCAATGTAAACAACCCAATCTCCATTTGCGCCCGCCCAAGCCTTTCCCTCAAGCGATGGCATCTTAACATCATACGTATCATTATCAAGCGGCATCAACTGGCACAGGACGAGGCCTCCGTCGTGCCGGCGCCAGTCATCCGGGTCACGGCGAAGAAGATAGGGGAGATCAAACCGCTCCTTGACTCTTGGGTTCTTTGTAATAATGTTATTAGTTGAGTCGAGAATGGGCTTGAACGAACCTGCCATGCTAGCCAGGTGATGACGTCGCACCGATCAATGAGTTCCTCCACCACGTCATCTTTCAGATCGGGGCAAGAATAACGAGGTCGTTTCCGGCCTGTTCCCTCCATGGAGAAGACGACCGAACAATGGCAGAAGAAAGGGTGAAGGGCTGAAGGAAAATGGAGGAGGGAGAGGAAGAGCGTGCGACAGCGGTTCCAAATCGAGAGGGAAAGGCGAAGAGTCGGTGGACGGTTGCGAGTTTGCCACGGTTCACGAAGAGGCGTCCCGGCCTACACGTCCGTTCGGAAATACTCCTACTACTCGCCGTCGTCTCACTGATATGTTGGAACGGGACCACATGTCAACGAAACATGGTGTGTAATTTCTCGTGCAAAATGCGATCTAGCCGTGTTGGCCCGAGGTGCCGCATTAGTTATTGACCTTTATTTTTTAATGGCGTGCCGATCAATTTTGAAGCACGACTAACTGGTATTGTACGTGGAGAGGATGACAGCAGGGACCCGCCAAGGTCATGGCAGTACGCAAGCAAGTGCCTCCTTATTTCAAGCCAATAAAAAAATGGCTCCTCCTAGTGGATTTCTGACATCTGGGTCCCATGCCATTGTCAACATAGTCAATAAATGAGAGAATTGCACAACGAGCGGCTGACACCAGGGACCCAGCAGCTCGCCAAGTTATTTTTGTTTTGGGTTAATTTGATAAATGCCACTCCAAATCTGGTGTATCTGAGAAATGCCACTGCAATTTCCAAACTTTGAAAAATGCCATTTCATGCCATTTCTAGTGGCATTTTTCGAAGTCTGGAGTGGCGTTTTTCAAAGTTTGCAAAAATTGCAGTGGCATTTTTCAAAGTTTAGAAATTGCAGTCGCATTTTTATGAATCGCCATAATTGGAGTGGCATTTATCTAATTTGTTTTTGAGACGGAAGCAGGGTGTCAACTGGGCTGTGCGGGACACTCTGGCATGTCTAGACAGCCTTTTCTTTTATGTTTACCACAGACCAGCCCAAAAGTTTTTTTTTTCTTTTTGAAAATGGCTAGCCCAGTTCTTTTGTGATTTGTCAAGTAAGTCGCTTTATCAGGCCTGCTGGGCCGCAAATCTTTCAAGACGAGGAGAGCTTCATTCGGCAAGCCGAGAAAATGGCCTATCAGTAATGACAAATGAGTTGTACATTTCTAAAACACATCAAACCGACAATTATTTTCGAATATCTTTTTTTCATTTCGAGATTTTAAATTGCATTGATTTTTATGTGTGGACAATTTATTGGATTTTATATTGATATACATTTATTTTTAAAATCAGTCTGAATGTGACTCGAAATTTCGGGATTAAAAACAGTTCAGACCGCACCGACATATGCAAAATTTAGTATAATTTTTTTAACCGTGGCCACAAAATGTGCTGTAATGCTAACATAAAGAATATGGGCTCCAAAAAAACCCGTAAGAATTAGCAAATGAGCTGTAAATTATTTGAAATAATGGCAGATGGGCTGTATGCTGTTTTCCACAGATTTGAGGCTTTCCACAGATGGCCTGTATACTGTTGGGTGTCCATCCAACGGCCGTCGTGCTTCTTCAATCTCTGCTCTTCCTGCTCCAGCCGCTCAAACAAGCGCCGGCGGGACTGCCTGCTCCCTCCTCCCCGCGGCCGTCTGTGCTGCCGCGCAGGCCTCACCGCCCCACCGTACTCCCATCGCTGGCCTAGCCATCCCTCTGTTATTCTCCGGCGACGGCAGACGAACCAGTAAACCCTCGTACAGTCGTACTCCCCTTCGTGTGGGAAACAAAAACAACAGCGAGTCTTCCCTGCCTCCGTGTCGTTCCCTTCCTTGGCCTCGCCGTCGTCCACCGCCCTGGTGCTCTCGGCATGGTGTGGTTAGCGTGGTCCACGGCCGACATGCATCTAAAGTGGACTGTACGTGGAGAGGCTGACAGCTGGGTCCACGGCCGCACGCAAGGAAATGCCTCCTTATTACGCGCAAAATAATGATTTCCTCCACCTGACATCTGGGACCCACCGAAATGGCCTCTGTATTTCGTGAAAAGAACATTACCTCCACTGATAGCTCGGACCCACCAGCTATATCTTCGCACGCAAGGAAGTGCCTCCTTATTACGCACAAAAAAAATGAATACTCCCCCTGCTAGCTGGGACCCAGTATAGTGGGCCTACTAAGTTGACGGGGATGAAGGGCTTTGTCAACTTAGTCAATATGCATGATTCTAGCTCGACTGACCGTACGATGTCCATCCAACGGCCGTAGTGCTTCTTCATCCTCTGGTCTTCTTGCTCCAGCCACCCAAAGCAGCGCCGGTCGTGCCGCCTGCCCCTGCCTCCCGTGGACGGTTGTGCTGTCGCGGAGGCCTCACTGCCCCCATACTACTCCCACCGCTGGCCAGGCCATCCCTCCGCTCCACTCACCTACACCCCCTGTTATTCTACGGCCATGGCAGCGCAGCCGAACCAGTGAACCCTTGTACTCCTCTCCGCGTGGGCATCCACTGCCGCGTCTTCCCCGGCTCCGCGTCATCCCCTTCCTAGGCCTCGCCGTCGTGCACCGCCGTGGTGCTGTCGGCGCGGCGTGGTCAATGTGGTCAACGACCGAATTCCATGGAGGAATACTGTACGTGGAGAGGCTGACAGCTGGGTCCACGGCAGCCGCAAGGAAGTGCCTCCTTATTACGCAGAAAATAATTATTCCTCCACCTCACAGCAGGGACCCACCGGATGCCCACCAGTATGTCGCGAAAAAAACGTTTGCCCCTGACTGCTGGGACCCAACCAACGGGCCACCGTATTTCACAAAAAAAACGTTCCCCCTGCTGTCAGCTCGGACCCACCGGAAGTGCCTCCTTATTACGCACAAAAAAATGAATACCCCCCTGCTAGCTGGGACCCGCCTTAGTGGCAGGCTGACTTGTGGGCCTACTAAGTTGACGAGGACGGAGGGCTTTGTCAACTTAGTCAATATGCATGATTCTAGCTCCAGTGACCGTACGATATCCATCCAACGACCGTAGTGCTTCTTCAACCTCTGGTCTTCTTGCTCCAGCCACACAAACCAGCACCGGTCGTGCCTCGTGCTCCTGCCTCCCGTGGCCGGCTGCGATGCGGTGGAGGCCTCACCGCCCCCTACTACTCCCACCACTGGCCAGGCCATCCCTCTACTCACCCACACCCCCTCTTATTCTACGGCGATGGCAGCCTCACACCGCAGCGAACCAGTGAACCCTCGTACTCCTCTACGCGTGGGCATCCACTGCCGCATCTTCCCCGGCTCCGCGTCGTCCCCTTCCTAGGCCTCGCCGTCGTCCACCGCCCTGGTGCTCTCTGCGCGGCGTGGTCAACATGGTCAAGGAACGGCTTCCATCGAACGTGGACTGTACGTGGAGAGGCTGACAGTTGGGTCCACGGCCACAGCAAGTAAGTGCCTCCTTATTACGTGCAAAATAATTATTCCTCCACCTGACAGCGGGGACCCACCGGACGGGCCACCAGTATTTTGCAAACCCCCCCCCCCCCCCCGCTGTCAGCTCAGACCCACCGGAAGTGCCTCCTTATTACGCACAAAAAAATGAATACTCCCTCGGCTAGCTGGGACCCACCTTGCTGGGAGGCTAACTTCTGGGCCTACTAAGTTGACGGGGACGAAGGGCTTTGTCAACTTAGTCAATATGAACGATTCTAGCTCCAGTGACCGTACGATGTCCATCCAATGGCCGTAGTGCTTCTTCAACCTATGGTCTTCTTGCTCCAGCCGCCCAAAGCAGCGCCGGTCGTTCCGCATGCTCCTGCCTCCCGTGGCCGGCTGTGCTGCCGCAAATGCCTAACCGCCCCCTACTATTCCCACCGCTGGCCAGGCCCTGCGACGACGGCAGCCTCACACCACAGCCGAACCAGTGAACCCTCGTAGTCCTCTCCGTGCGGGCTTCCACTACCGCATCGTCCCTTCCTAGGCCTCGCCGTCGTCCACCGCCGTGGTGCTCTACGCGCGGCGTGGCCAACGTGGTCAAGGAACGACTTCCTTCGGAAGAGTACTGTACGTGGAGAGGCTGACAGCTGGGTCCATGGCCACAACCCAGTTTTTTTGTGATGTGCCAAGTAAGTCGCTTTGTCAGGCCTGTTGAGCTGCAAATCTTTCAAGACGAGAAGAGCTTTCATTCGGCTGGCCGAGAAAATGGCTCATCAGTAATGAGAAATGGCTTTGACATTTTTAAAACACATCAAACCGGCAATTAGTTCCAAATATCTTTTTTTTTCATTTCAAGATTTTAAATTACATTAATTTTTATGCGTGGAGAATTTGTACGATTTTATATTGATATACATTTATTTTTAAAATCAGTTTCAATGTGAGTCGAAAATTCGGGATTAAAAACAGTTCGGACCACACTGAAATATGCAAAATTTCCTATAATTTTTTAAGCATTGCCACAATATGGGCTGTAATGCTAACAAAAAGAATATGGGCTCCAAAAAAACCTTAAGAATTAGCAAATGATCTGTAAATTATTAGAAATAATGGCAGATGGGTTGTATGTTATTTTCCACAGATTTGAGGCTTTCCTAAAAAAAGGTTGACGCACAAGCACTGACTGTTGGATGTCCATCCAACGGCCGTCGTGCTTCTTCAATCTCTGCTCTTCCTGCTCCAGCCGCTCAAACAAGCGCCGGCGGGACTGCCTGCTCCCTCCTCCTCGCGGTCGGCTGTGCTGCCGCGCAGGCCTCACCGCCCGACCGTACTCCTATCGCTGGCCTTGCCATCCCTCTACTCACCCACACTTGATGTTATTCTCCGGCGACGGCAGACGAACCAGTAAACCCTCATACAGTCATACTCCCTTCCGCGTGGAAAACAACTGCCGAGTCTTCCCTGCCTCCATGTCGTCCCCTTCCTAGGCCTCGCCGTCGTCCACCGCCCTGGTGCTCTTGGTGCGGTGTGGTCAACATGGTCAAGGAACGACTTCCATCGGACGTGGACTGTATGTGGAGAGGCTGACAGCTGAGTCCACGGTCGCAGCAAGGAAGTGCCTCATTACACGGAAAATAATGACTCCTCCACCTAACAGTTGGGACCCACCAGACGGGCCAATGTATTTCGTGAAAAAAAAAACGTTTCCCCCTGACTGCTGGGACCCACCGGCTACATCTTCGCACGCAAGGAAGTGCGTCCGGGCAATAAACAATGATTCGCCCCCTTACTGCTGGGACCCACTAGCTACATCTTCGCAGGCAAGGAAGTGCCTGACAGTTGGGACCCACCTGGTCGAAGCGTACGTAGCGTTGTCATTCTGGTCGCGAACGTGTACGTACATACTAGTCGATGTAGGGGCGCGTTCGTGTCATAGTAGAGGCGCGCACGTAGCATGTACACGTACGTACAACGGCCAGGGTGCAAGAAAGAAAATACGGCCACGTATGTGTACATATGGGCGGGGTCTCGAACGCCTACTCGCGCATATGTATGGCGAGGGCTCGTGTACATGGCTGGGTCGGAACGGAGAAACAGTGTCATCGTCGTGTTCATGGGGAGGCAACAGAATGCTCGTGTTCATGGGGAGGCAACAGAATGCATCGTGTTCATGGGGAGGCAACGGAATGCGTGTTCATCGGGAGGCAACGAAACGCGTGGGAGCCAACCGGCTGGGTCGGAACGGAATGCGTGGTCGTGTTCATCGGGAGGGCTTGGACGGAACAGGCGATGGAAACGAGGCCTGGTGTACCGCACAATGGAGGAAACGGACCTCCTACGTTCGGAACGGGGTCCTATTGATCAGGACGGGTCTGGCGTACCGCAAAACGGAGGAAACGGACCTCCTACGGTCGAAACGGGGGTCCTATTCATCGGGAGGGGTGTGGCGTACCGCAAAACGGAGGAAACAGACTTGTGTTGGAGCGCTACAGTCGAAACGGGGGTCCTATTCATCGGGAGGGGTGTGGCATACCGCAAAATGGGACACCACGGGATACTGTTCATCTCCACAGTCGACCCCCTCTAGCCTCCACAAGCTACTGTTCATGCACCGTCGACCTCCTCCAGCCTCCACCTGCACTGTTCATCGACGGGCTCCTGTTCATCCAGCCTCCACCGCGCGCTACTCCACCGCCTACTATTCAACCAGCCCTCTCCACGGGCTCCTGTTCAACCACCCCTCCACGGGCTACTGTTCATCCTGCCCTCCACCAACTACTGTTCATCCAACCCTCCACGGGGTGGTCCTGTTCATCCAGCCCCAACCGACTCGATCGATCGGGGTCCTGTTCATCCAGAGGCAACACCACAGGCTCCTGTTCATCCACCCCCACCGGGAACTGTTCATCCAACACCCCCCCCCCTGCAACGCTCACTGTTCATCCAGAGGCAGCATCGATCGGCTTCAGTTAGCAGCAGTAGCAAACGAATCGCTCGATCGGGTTTAATTAACAGCCATCGATCGATCGCTCGGGTTCAGTAACGCGTAGCCTGCAGTGCAATCGCTCGGGTTCAGTTAGAGCCCAACGCCTCGCTCGGGTTCAGTTAGAGCCAACGCCTCGCACACACGCGCGTACGTGTACGAGAGAAGCGCGCATCGCTCGGCCCCCGACCTCCCACCGTAACCGGGAACTCCCCGAAATTTTCCTCGCCCTCGCTTCTACCACGGTTTTTTCCATCATGGACGGCCCAAAGAATGTCATGCAGCTGCGTCTCCGGCCCTCCCAGGACGAAAAGCCCATTTTCTGTCATGATTTTTTGTCATAGAAGTAGGAGCCCACCACATCTATGATGATACCGGGTTTTGTCACAATTATCGTCATAGAAGTGTCATATGTATGACAAAAAAAAATCGTTCGGCCCAAAATGTCACAGATGTGTGTTTTTTTTGTAGTGCAAGTGTTGATGTTTAACAAGACCACTAGTTTCAAGTAAAGGGACAACGGGAAGAAAGGGGAACTTCAAGAAGAACGGCAAGCAAGTTGCTGCTCAAGAAGAAGCCCAAGTCTGGACCTAAGCCTGAAACTAAGTGCTTCTACTGCAAAGGGACTGGTCACTGGAAGTGGAACTACCCCAAGTATTTGGTGGATAAGAAGGATGGCAACGTGAACAAAGCTATATTCGATATACATGTTATTGATGTGTACTTTACTAGTGTTTATAGCAACCCCTTGGTATTTGATACTGGTTCAGTTGCTAAGAATAGTAACTCGAAATGGGAGTTGCAGAATGAACAGAGACTAGTTAAGGGTGAAGTGACGATGTGTATTGGAAATGGTTCCAAGATTGATATGATCATCATCTCACACTCCCTATACTTTCGAGATTAGTGTTAAACCTAAAATAAATGTTATTTAGTGTTTGCGTTGAGCATGAATATGATTGGATCATGTTTATTGCAATACGGTTATTCATGTAAGTTAGAGATTAATTGTTGTTCTGTTTACATGAATAAAACCTTCTATGGTCATACACCCAATGAAAATGGTTTGTTGGATCTCGATCGTGGTGATACACATTTTCATAATATTGAAGCCAAAATATGCAAAGTGAATAATGATAGTGCAACTTATTTGTGGCACTGCCGTTTAGGTCATATTGGTGTAAAGCGCATGAAGAAAATCCATGCTGATGGGCTTTTGGAATCACTTGATTATGAATCAGTTGATGCTTGCGAACCATGCCTCATGGGCAACATGACTAAGACTCCGTACTCCGGAACAATGGAGCGAGCAATAGATTGTTGGAAATCATACATACTGATGTATGTGGTTCGATGAATATTGAGGCTCGCGACAGGTATCATTATTTTCTAATCTTCACAGATGATTTGAGCAGATATGAGTACATCTACTTGATGAAACAAAAGTCTGAAACATTTGAAAAGTTCAAAGAATTTTAGAGTGAAGTGGAGAATTATCGTAACAAAAATAAAAGTATCAACGATATGATCGCAGAAGTAAAATATTTGAGTTACAACTTTGGCCTTCAATTAAAACAATGTGAAATAGTTTCACTACTCACGCCACCTGGATCACCGCAGTGTAATGGTGTGTCCAAATATTGTAACCATACTTTATTAGATATGATGCAATCTATGTTGTCTCTTACCAATTTACCACTATCGTTTTGGGGTTATGCATTAGAGACAGCTACATTCACGTTAAATAGGGCACCATCTAAATCCGTTGAGATGACACCGTATGAACTATGGTTTGGCAAGAAACCAAAGCTGTCATTTCTTAAAGTTTGAGGTTGCAATGCTTATGTGAAAAGGTTTCAACCTGATAAGCTCAAACCCAAATCGAAGAAGTGCGTCTTCATAGGATACCCAAAAGAAAATGTTGGGTACACCTTCTATCACAGATCCGAAGGCAAGTTATTCATTGCTGAGAATGGATCCTTTCTAGAGAAGGAGTTTCTCTCGAAAGAAGTGAGTGGGAGGAAAGTAGAACTTGATGAGGTAACTGTACCTGCTCCCTTATTGGAAAGTAGTTCGTCACAGAAATCTGTTCATGTGACTACTACACCAATTAGTGAGGAAGCTAATGATGATGATCATGTAACTTCAAATCAAGTTACTATCGAACCTCGTAGGTAAACCAAAGTGAGATCCGCACCAGAGTGGTACGGTAATCCAGTTCTAGAAGTCATGTTACTTGACCATGACGAACCTACGAACTATGAGGAAGCGATGATGAGCCCAGATTCCGTGAAATGGCTTGAGGCCATGAAATCTGAGATGAGATCCATGTATAAGAACAAAGTGTGGACTTTGATTGACTTGCCATTGTTTGGCGATCCATTGAGATTAAATGGATCTTCAAGAGGAAGACGGACGCTGATAGTAGTGTTACTATCTACAAAGCTAGAATTTTCGCAAAAGGTTTTCGACAAGTTCAAGGTGTTGACTACGATGAGAGTTTCTCACTCGTATCTATGGTTAAGTCTGTCATTATCATGTTAGCAATTGCCGCATTTTATGAAATCTGTCAAATGGATAAACAAAACTGCATTCTTTAATGGATTTATTAAAGAAGAGTTGTATATGATGCAACCAGAAGGTTTTGTCAATCCTAAAGGTGCTAACAAAATATGCAAGCTCTAGCAATCCATCTATGGACCGGTGCAAGCATCTCGGAGTTGGAATATACGCTTTGATAAGTTGATCAAAGCATATAGTTTTATACAGACTTACGGTGAAGCCTGTATTTACAAGAAAGTGAGTGAGAGCACTACATCATTTTTGATAAGCATATGTGAATGACATATTGTTGTTCGGAGATAATGTAGAATTATTCTGCAAAGCATAAAGGAGTGTTTGAAAGGAGTTTTTCAAAGAAAGAACTTGGTGAAGTTTTTTACATATTGAGCATCAAGATCTATAGAGATAGATCAAGACGCTTGATAAGTTTTTTAATGATTACATACCATGACAAGATTTTGAAGTAGTTAAAATGGAACAGTCAAAGAAAGAGTTCTTGCCTGTGTTACAAGGTGTGAAATTGAGTAAGACTCAAAGCCCGACCACGGCAGAAGATAGAAAGAGAATGAAAGTCATTCCCTATGCCTCAGCCATAGGTTCTATAAAGTATGCCATGCTGTGTACCAGATCTATTGTATACCCTACCACTGAGTTTGGAAAGGGAGTACAAAAGTGATCTTGGAGTAGATCACCGGACAGTGGTCAAAATTATCCTTATTGGAATAAGGATATGTTTCTCGACTATGGAAGTGGCAAAAGCTTTGTCGTAAAGGGTTACGCCGATGCAAATTTTGACACTGATCCAGATGACTCTAAGTCTCAATCTGGATACATACTGAAAGTGGGAGCAATTAGCTAGAGTAGCTCCGTGCAGAGCATTGTTGGCATAGAAATTTGCAAAATACATATGGATCTGAATGTTGTAGACCCGTTGACTAAACTTCTCTCACAAGCAAAACATGATCACACCTTAGTACTCTTTGGGTGTTAATCACATAGCGATGTGAACTAGATTATTGACTCTAGTAAACCCTTTGGGTGTGGTCACATGATGATGTGAACTATGGGTGTTAATCACATGGCGATGTGAACTAGATTATTGACTCTAGTGCAAGTGGGAGACTGAAGGAAATATGCCCTAGAGGCAATAATAAAGTTATTATTTATTTGCTTATATCATGATAAATGTTTATTATTCATGCTAGAATTGTATTAACCGGAAACATAATACATGTGTGAATACATAGACAAATAGAGTGTCACTAGTATGCCTCTACTTGACTAGATCGTTGAGCAAAGATGGTTAAGTTTCCTAACCATAGACATGAGTTGTCATTTGATTAACGGTATCACATCATTAGGAGAATGATGTGATTGACTTGACCCATTCCGTTAGCTTAGCACTTGATCGTTTAGTTTGTTGCTATTGCTTTGTTCATGACTTATACATGTTCCTATGACTATGAGATTATGCAACTCCCGTTTACTGGAGGAACACTTTGTGTGCCACCAAACGTCACAACATAACTGGGTGATTATAAAGGTGCTCTACAGGTGTCTCCGAAGGTACTTGTTGGGTTGGCGTATTTCGAGATTAGGATTTGTCACTCCGATTGTCGGAGAGGTATCTCTGGGCCCACTTGGTAATGCACATCACTATAAGCCTTGCAAGCATTGCAACTAATGAGTTAGTTGCGGGATGATGTATTACGGAACGAGTAAAGAGACTTCCCAGTAACGAGATTGAACTAGGTATTGAGATATCGACGATCGAATCTTGGGCAAGTAACATACCGATGACAAAGGGAACAACGTATGTTGTTATGCGGTCTGACCGATAAAGATCTTCGTAGAATATGTAGGAGCCAATATGGGCATCCAGGTCCCGCTATTGGTTATTGACCAGAGAGGTGTCTCGGTCATGTCTACATAGTTATCGAACCCGTAGGGTCCGCACGCTTAACGTTCGTTGACGATATAGTACTATGAGTTATGTATGTTGGTGACCGAATGTTGTTCGGAGTTCCGGATAAGATCACGGACATGACGAGAAACTCCAGAATGGTCCGGAGATAAAGATTGATATATGGGATAATAGTGTTTGGACTCCGGAAGGGTTCCGCAATTCATCGGAAGGGGTTCCGGATGTTTCCCGAAATGTTTGGGTATGAGAACACTTTATTTGGGCCAAAGGGGAAAGCCCACAAGGCTTTTGGAAAGCGCAAAAGGAAGTTTTGTAGAATCCAGGGGCCAGATGCCAGGGTCCCTGGCGTCTGGGTCCAGACACCACGAACCCTGGCGTCTGGCCCTGGAGTCCGAGAAGGACTCTTGCCTTTCGGGTGAAACCGACTTTGTGGAGGCTTTTACTCCAAGTTTCGACCCCAAGGCTCAACATATAAATAGAGGGGTAGGGCTAGCACCCCAGACACATCAAGAAACACCAAGCCGTGTGTCGGCAACCCTGTCCCCTCTAGTTTATCCTCCGTCATAGTTTTCGTAGTGCTCAGGCGAAGCCCTGCGGAGATTGTTCTTCACCAACACCGTCACCACGCCGTCGTGCTGCCAGAACTGATCTACTACTTCGCCCCTCTTGCTGGATCGAGAAGGCGAGCACGTCACCGAGCCGAACATGTCCAGAACTCGGAGGTGCCGTGCTTTCGGTACTTGGATCGGGCGGATCGTGAAGACGTATGACTACATCAACTGTGTTGATATAACGCTTCCGCGAAAGGTCTACGAGGGTACGTAGACAACACTCTCCCCTCTCGTTGTTATGCATCACCATGATCTTGCGTCTGCGTAGGAATTTTCTTTTGAAGTTACTACGTTCCCCAATAGTCGGCCCTCCTTTCCTTCATCTCCTCTTCCCCTTCCTTCCCCCTCCTATTAGGACTAGGATAGGGGGAAACCTACTCGAATCCCCCCTTGGGGCGCACCATGAAGGGCCAGTCGGCCCCCTCCTCCCCTCCTTTATATACGGGGGAGGGGGCACCCCATAGACACACAAGTTGACAATTGTTTTAGCCGCGTGAGGTGCCCCCCTCCACAGATACACACCTCATTCATATCATCGTAGTGCTTAGGCGAAGCCCTGCGTCGGTAACTTCATCATCACCGTCAACACGCCGTCGTGCTGACGAAACTCTCCCTCGGCCTCAACTAGATCAAGAGTACGAGGGACGTCACCGAGCTGAATGTGTGCAGATCGCGGAGGTGCCATGTGGTCGGTACTTGATTGGTTGGATCGCGAAGAAATTCGACTTCATCAACCGCGTTACTAAAACGCTTCCGTTTTCGGTCTACGAGGGTACGTAGACGCACTCTCCCCGCTCGTTGTTATGCATCTCCTAGATAGATCTTGCGTGATCGTAGGTAAATTTTTTGAAATACCGCGTGCCCCAATAGTGGCATCCGAGCCAGGTCTATGCGTAGATGTTATATGCACGAGTAGAACACAAAGGAGTTGTGGGCGTGTGTATATACATATTGCTTGTCATCACTAGTTGTTTCTTGATTCAGCGGTACACTACTAGGAAAAGGTCACTATGGCTTAATCTCGGGTCAATATGATTAATCTCAAGTCAAATCGCACTCTGTGGTCAAACTTCCTGGAAGGTCACCCATCCTCACACTACTCCAGCCCGAGCACGCTTAACTTCGCAGTTCTATCCAACCCCAACACCAGCTCACTTCACAGGCACTTGTTGATATATCTATCATATCAATCCTATTAAACCTTGTTGATGTCTAGGACTTTGTTCATGTTCATGAGTGTGATGAAATTTTGAAAAAATATTTCAAACTTCCCGGTCATATTTTGAAAATAAAATTCAATTTTTTTAAACCAATTTTTTTCTGTTACTAGTGGCGCACCATTTGCTAGTAAGTTTGAATTTTTTTCCATTTCCCCCTCTAGATCTTAAAATCCCCGTATCTTTCGTTCTGTTAGGTTTTTGGGGATTTTGAAGATGTTGAACAAGAGTTCCCCCATTCAATTTGTATGTAACTTTTCAAGTAGATGATTTTTCATATAAAAAACTTTTTAATCCGAGTTCGTATGCAAAACTTATGCCCATTTTACTAAATTTCAGAGAGATTTTGCGAATAAAGCCGAAATTCATATTTGTAAATTTTCCCAACAACTAGACCACATATCACATGGGAAACTTATTTTTTTTGACATTTCCATCATTTTATTTTATTTTTTAAAAAACTGAAAAGGCGGTCCACGGGGGGGGGGGGGGGGGTGCATTTAGCACCAGGGTTACTAATGGCGCACCTGATGTGTGGTGCGCCATTAGTAGTTTTGAAAAAAAAATTGTTATTAATGGCGCACCAGTGGACAGTGTGCCATTACTAGTTTGAAAACAAACAAATAAAAGAAAATGATATGGACATTAATAGTGCACTGTGTAATGGTGCACCACACACCAGGTGTGCCATTAACACCACACACCAGGTGCGCCATTAGTAATATATTACTAATGGCGCACCTGTATCTGGCAGTGGCGCACCACATACACGGTGCGCCATTAATGTCCATATCATCTATAGCCCTTTTCCTAGTAGTGGTATCATTGGATGAAGCGGCCTGGACCAACATTACATGACTGCGTTCATGAGACTAGTTCTACCGATGTCCTTTGCACACAGGTGGTTGGCGGATGTTTGTTTCTCCAACTTTAGTTGAATCGGGTTCAACGAACAGGGTTCTTTATGAAGATCAAAAAACAATCACTATACCACGTTGTGGTTTTTATGCCGTAGGTAAGAACGGTTCCTGCTAAGTCCGTAGCAGCCACGTAAAACTTGCAACAACAAAGTACAAGACGTCTAACTTGTTTTTGCAGGGTATGTTGTGATGTGATATGGTCAAGACGTGATGAGATATAAATTGTTTGTAACATCCCAAATTTTCAATTTGGAATGTTATACATTAGATCATCATTGCATATCATATTTATTTGCATTTTGGTTGATCCTAGAAATTCTACGCAACTCAAGGACCCTCGGAGAGGGTTGGGGATTTCGTTATTTTTCATATTTGAGTTTTCTCAAATTTTGAAAATAGGATCATTTGATTTTATTTATTTTATCTTTAATTATTTCTCTTATAAAAATATGAGAGAGGGAATAAAATGACTTTCCCAAAATAAAGAAATATTGAGGATTTAATAATAAAATCAAATAAGATTTTATTTTGAATTTATTTGCTATTTTATTTGAATTTAGGAAAAATGCGCGTTTTTCAAAATTGCATTTAGGCCCCAAATAAATGTTCATCCTATGCAGCTTGATTTTAGAAGCCAGGGAAAATTTATTTCGGGATTTTTAAAGTCCGTTTAGTATTCCTTTTGTTTGTTTTTCTGCGCGTAATAATTTTTTTTAAAAAAAGAGCTAACCGACTACAGGCCGTGTTTGGCCCGGACTCCTAGGGGGGGGCTTTATATAGCGCGCCCCGAGGCCCGAATCAGCCCAAGCCGCCGCCTCCCTAACCCTAAGCCGCGCCCGAGCCTAGCCGCCGCCGCCGCCGCCCAGCCGTCGCCACGCTGCCGCCCGCCGCCACGCCGCCGCCCCGTCGGAGCCCCGCCGCCGCCACGCCGCCGCCCCGTCGGAGCCCCGCCGCCGCCACCGCCGTTTTTTTAGAAAAACCGTTCGGTTTTTCCGTCGGTTTTTTGTCGGTTTTTAGATCCGTTTTTTAGATAGATCGTTTTTCGGTTTAGTTAATTATCGAGCGTTCGCTCGTTCGTCCGTTTTAACAAACGCGTTCATCGTTTAGATCCGGATAACGAACGTTCGTTCGTGAATCTGTTCGTCGTTTTTCTTTTTCTCAGATTTATTCCGCGATTTTTCTTATCCAATTCTCGTTTTAGTATAATTTTTTGCTCATTTATCGGAATCAGGCGATTCAAGCGCCTGGAGTTTCGTCTCGAAACCCTCTTTCTGTTTAACCAACTCAGACAAGTTTTTGCCTCTGTAAAATTTGACCTAGATCCAGAATAGTAAACGAAGCTTGTTTCTTTTGCCGTTTGTCTTTCGTTGATTCGTTCGATTTGGTTCTTTTTGCCAACCGGAGTTCTTAAGTTGAACTTTCTGGTTATATCTCTTATTTGAGTTTTACCTATGCATTAGTTGAGTACTTATTGTTTGCTTGTTTGTTTGCGATAGAGTAATCGGAGTGCACCGCTTGCTACTTCGAATCGCTAGGTTTTGCGGATCATCAGCAAGGCAAGTAACACTTTGATCATACCTCCTACTACCCAGTTTTATTTGCATTAGATCAATCCTCACACATTGCATGATTAGGATCTAATTAAATTGTGGGTTTTGGGAAGTAGATGAGGTAGTACCTATTACCTGTTTTATTATCAAACCTTTAGGAGTTACTTCTACGTTTGCTTATATTGCCATGCTATGCTAGTAGACGTGGATTGGGTGAGTGTATCCATGACAAATGTGAGATTGTTAAATTCATGGTATATCTAGGGTGGCAACTTAAACACACATCTGGGTGGATTGAGGCACCTGGGTATTCCAGCGATTGCCTGTTTTTCTTTTGGACCGCCACCCAGGCTCAAAGGGATCATGAGATTGTTCATACTAGAAACTTCCGTGTGCAGCCACAAGCTACTATGGGCTCTAGCATAGTTGATTAAGTTGCGCGAACTCTTAAAGTGGTAGACTAGCAGATGCAGGGGAAAGTAGGTGTAACGGTCTACCCGACCGTAAGGTGCTAGCGCTTCTGAAAGACTATGTCTCGGTCATTCGTTTCTCAAACACCAAGTGCGAGAATCCCAACGGAGGAGATCGAGTCTTGTGGGGAAAAGTGCGCAAACCTCTACAGAGTGTATAAACTAATCATGGTTAGCCGTGTCCATGGTTATGGACATCTTGAGTATCTAGTACTTGGATTATCATGTGAATCTCATCATGTTACTCTAATTAATTTGTTGGGTTTTTAATGATGATGTTTAATTGGGATTGAGAGGGTGTCTACACTCTCAATGTTTAACAACCACCATGATAGTTAAATAAAATTTATTCCTTTGCAGTAGGAAAAAATTGGCTTTACGCAAAACTGTAACCATGGAGCTTTCCACCAGCCAAATATGCATGTAGTATAGCCTTATTCTTTCATTGCTCTCTATGTGTTACATTGCCAGCATATTCCATGTGCTGACCCGTTTCGGGCTGCAACGTTCATGTTGCAGACTATTCAGATGATGAGTAAGGTGCTTTTAGGTTGTGGTTCTATACTCAGTGATGCCGTTGGAGTTGATGGACTCACTTATCTTCCAAGCCTTCCGCTGTTATCGTTATTAGATGGCCTTATGCCATGTTTATTGTAATAAGTTCTCTTTTGAGACACTCGATGTAATAAGTGTGTGATTGCTACTCTGTTATAAATCCTTCAAGTACTGTGTGGTGTCAGCATTACTAATCCAGGGATGACACTGGAGCACAGAGATTGGACCGTTTGAGGTCTGGTCGCTACATTGTTGTATAAGAAGATCATGTTTTGTTGAAGTTATCGGTAACTGGCAGGAGCCTTATGGTTGTCTCTTTATTGCATAAGATGCAAACGCCATATAATTGCTTTACTTTATCGCTATGCGATAGCAATACTTGCAAAATCAATAGTTGGCAAGACGACCATGTGATGACACATTGATAAAGATCAAGATGATGGAGATCATGGTGTCATGCCGGTGATGATGGTCATCATGACGGTACTTTGGAGATGGAGATCAAAGGCACAAGATGATGATGGCCATATCATGTCACATATTTCGATTGCATGTGATGTTTATCTTTTATGCATCTTATTTTGCTTAGTACGACGGTAGCATTATGAGATGATCCCATACTAAAATTTCAAGGTATAAGTGTTCTCCCTGAATATGCACTGTTGCTACAGTTCATCGTGCCGAGACACCACGTGATGATCGGGTGTGATAAGTTCTACGTTCACATACAATGGGTGCAAACTAGTTTTGCACACGCAGAATACTCGGGTTAAACTTGACGAGCCTAGCATATGCAGATATGGCCTCGGAACACTGAGACCGAAAGGTCGAACGTGAATCATATAGTAGATATGATCAACATAGTGATGTTCACCATTGAAAGCTACTCCATCTCACATGATGATCGGACATGGTTTAGTTGATATGGATCACATGATCATTTAGATGACTAGAGGGATGTCTATCTAAGTCGGAGTTCTTAAGTAATATGATTAATTGAACTTAAATTTATCATGAACTTAGTCCTGATAGTATTTGCATATCTATGTTGTAGATCAATTTCTCGTGTATAGCTTCCCTATTTTATTTATGATATGTTCCTAGAGAAAACTATGTTGAAAGATGTTAGTAGCAATGATGCGGACTAGGTCCGTGATCTGAGGATTATCCTCATTGCTGCACAGAAGAATTATGTCCTTGGTGCACCGCTAGGTGACAGACCTATTGCATACTGTTGATTGGAAATGATATAGAATTTCTGGATAGCATAAAAGGATACTTGAATAAGATTTTTTCAATGAAAGACCTCGGTGAAGCTGCTTACATATTGGGCATCAAGATCTATAGAGATAGATCAAGATGCTTAATTGGACTTTCACAAAGCACATACCATGACAAAGTTTTGAAAAGGTTCAAAATGGATCAAGCAAAGAACGGGTTCTTGCCTGTGTTACAAGGTGTGAAGTTGAGTCAGACTCAATGCCCGACCACTACAGAAGATAGAGAGAAAATGATAAGTGTTCCCTATGCTTCAGCCATAGGCTCTATCATGTATGCAATGTTGTGTACCAG
The DNA here is from genome assembly GCF_018294505.1 of Triticum aestivum. NCBI lineage: Eukaryota > Viridiplantae > Streptophyta > Magnoliopsida > Poales > Poaceae > Triticum > Triticum aestivum. Next base: position 471,244,624 of record NC_057806.1, on the reverse strand, counting down.
ACCTGATGTGTGCCTTGCTATTAGTTTAGCAGGGAGGTACCAAAGTAATCTAGGAGTGGATCACTAGACAGCGGTCAAGAATGTCCTGAAGTACCTAAAGAGGACTAAGGATATGTTTCCCGTTTATGGAGGTGACGAAGAACTCATTGTAAATGGTTACGTCGATGCAAGCTTTGACACTGATCCGGACGATTTTCTAAATCGCAAACCGGATACGTGTTTATATTGAACGGTGGAGCTGTCAGTTGGTGCAGTTCTAAACAAAGTGTCATGGAAGGATCTACGTGTGAAGCGGAGTACATAGCTGCTTCGGAAGCAGCAAATGAAGGAGTTCATATCCGATCTAGGTGTCATACCTAGTGCATCGGGTCCAATGAAAATCTTTTGTGACAATACTAGTGCAATTGCCTTGGCAAAGGAATCCAGATTTCACAAGAGAACCAAGCACATCAAGAGACGCTTCAATTCCATCCGGGATCAAGTCCAAGTGGGAGACATAGAGATTTGCAAGATATAGACAGATCTGAATGTTGCAGAACCGTTGACTAAGCCTCTTCCACGAGCAAAACATGATCAACACCAAGACTCCATGGGTGTTAAAATCGTTACTTTGTAGTCTAGATTATTGACTCTAGTGCAAGTGGGAGACTGAAGGAAATATGCCCTAGAGGCAATAATAAAGTTATTATTTATTTCCTCATATCATGATAAATTTTTATTATTCATGCTAGAATTGTATTAACCGGAAACACAATACATGTGTGAATAAATAGACAAACATAGTGTCACTAGTATGCCTCTACTTGACTAGCTCGTTGGTCAAAGATTGTTTAGTTTCCTAGCCATATACATGAGTTGTCATTTGATTTATGGGATCACATCATTAGGAGAATGATGTGATTGACCTGACCCATTTCGTTAGCTTAGCACTTGATCATTTAGTTTACTGCTATTGCTTTCTTCATGACTTATACATGTTCCTAGACTATGAGATTATGCAACTCCTGAATACCAGAAGAACACTGTGTGTGCTACCAAACATCACAATGTAACTGGGTGATTATAAAGGTGCTCTACAGGTGTCTCCGATGGTGTTTGTTGAGTTGGCATAAATCAAGAATAGGATTTGTCACTCTGATTGTCGAAGAGGTATCTCTGGGCCCTCTCGGTAATGCACATCACTATAAGCCTTGCAAGCAATGTGACTAATGAGTTAGTTACGGGATGATGCACTACGGAACGAGTAAAGAGACTTGTCGGTAACGAGATTGAGCTAGGTATTAAGATACCGACGATCGAATCTCAGGCAAGTAACTTGCCGATGACAAAGGGAACAATGTATATTGTTATGCGGTTTCACCGATAAAGATCTTCGTAGAATATATAGGAACCAATATGAGCATCCAGGTTCCGCTATTGGTTATTGACCGGAGACGTGTCTCGGTCATGTCTACATAGTTCTCGAACCCGTAGGGTCCGCATGCTTAAAGTTCTTTGACGATCGGTATTATGAGTTTTTGTGTTTTGATGTAACGAAGGTAGTTCGGAGTCCCGGATATGATCACGGACATGATGAGGAGTATCTAAATGGTCGATATGTAAAGATCGATATATTGGACGACTATGTTCGAACACCGGAAGTGTTTCGGGACGTTTCGGGCATATACCGGAGTACCGGGGGGTTACCGCCCTGGGAGTATATTGGGCCTAATGGGCCCTAGTGGGAGAAGAGGAGGGGCGGCCAAAGGCAGCCGTGCGCCCCCTCCCCTCTAGTCCGAATTGGACAAAGAGGGGGGGCACCCCCCTTTCCTTATCTTCCTCTCTCCCTTCCTTCCCTTCTCCTACTCCTACTAGGAAAGGAGAAGTCCTACTCCCGGTGGGAGTAGGAATCCCCTCTTGGCGCGCCCTCCTCCTTGGCCGGCCGCCTCCACCCTAGCTCCTTTATATACAGGGGCAGGGGGAACCCCAAGGACACAACAATTTATCATTGATCTCTTAGCCGTGTGCGGTGCCCCCCTCCACCATAATCCACCTCGGTCATATCGTAGTGGTGCTTAGACAAAGCCCTGCGTCGGTAGCATCATCATCACCGTCACCACGCCATCGTGCTAACGAAGCTCTTCCACTACAAGAAATATGTCAACTTATGACCTTCTGTCAGTGACCCTCGAAGAATTGGTCATAAATTTATGACCATTTTAGACCAATTGGTCAAAAGCTGTCCGGGGGGCTCCAAACCCTAAACCATTGCGACCATTTTGGTCAGAAAGGTCATAATTTCCATACACGAAATGGTCATAAAGCAAACAGCGCTAGTCCGTTGCCTTATTTCTAGTTGTTAACGACCAATATAGATGGTCATAGCCTTGTAAATTGTGGTGGGTTGCGATGACTAGGCGCCATCTCATCAGTTTTGCCTATGTGTCATGTCCATGTGGCAGTTTTTGCCCTAGGTTCTGAAGCAACCTATATTTCTGTCATTCCCAAAATTCCCAAAAAAATCTCATAAATTCTTTGGGTCATATCTTCATCAAATATGTAAAAACCTTCCTTTCCTAGTTCAAAAATAATTCAAAAATATTCATTTTCCTATTCTGTTCAGAACAACAGTTTGTGAAGGATGTACCACTTTGGCATGTCCAAATAGTATCCATTTTCTACAGTGCTTTCCTATGCCCAAATAACCATCCTCCACCAAATGCTAGCTGAATACATTCATTATTTTGAGCCGAGCTTCAACATTCGTAGTTATGTCCAGTGTGGTAGTTTGCAAAGCAAGTACCACCTAGGCTCCTCCTTTTGAGCTGAAAATTTGTGAACACGGTCTTCTTAGTAACTGATCATCCTAATCCAAAACTAACGCCCATTAGCCATGTACATTTCCCGTACCACTAATCAAACACTTGGCTGCTAATTCATGTTTGAGCATCGATCGGTCTCCTCATGAAAATCTTATGTTGTAATTTCTTCCTAGCACCAACCTGGGGAGTGCCCAACCCACTCGACATGCCTAGGCCACGCAGAACACATGGCAACGTTACGGTCGCGCGGTGACCACGCGGCGGGCATGCGAGTTTACGCGCTCTAGAGTTGGGGCCCTCGGCCGCCGCCCAAACCTCGACGTATCGCCATCAAACCATGTATTTATGATTAAATAGGTCCTTATGTAACTAGAAATGATTTTTGGAAAAAATAAATAGCAAACTATGAGGTAGCTGCAGTTCAAATTTGACCCGCTTCCAACTGAATCGGCGGAAATTTGTCTTTTTCACGAGAGGTGGATCAAAAAAATTTACACCCAACCATTTTGTCAATTGTGCAACAATTATTTGGTAGTTCCTTCACAAAAAAACCTCCTTTCGGGCACTCGAAAAATGGAAAATGGTTTTTTCATCCAACGGAAATGAAAACTTCCTTAGACAACATTGTTTGCCATTCCAATATGCACTCTTGTGCACAATATGAGATCATTTGAACAAACTATGCCATGAAGGTGGCCATAAGATTGATCATTTGGCTTGAAAGCCATTGATCTTCACACATGATAGCTCGTTTCTGAGAACATGTTTTTATAATAATTGCCGTATTACAAGTTTGTTATTTTTCCTAGGAACTTGGCCACATATGATGACACAATGCGAAGGTTTCCCAATTTTTTGATTTTTTTTGAATTTTTTATGCCCGTTTCAAAATGCGGTCAAAACGGCGGGAATGACCGTTCCTAGCTAGTGGTTGAATCTTGGAATTTTGTTGGTGTTTCTCTGATTAAAAAGATACTTATGTACCTAGAAATGATTTTTGGAAAAAATAAATAGCAAACTATGAGGCAGCTGCAGTTCAAATTTGACCCGCTTCCAGCTGAACCGGCGGAAATTTATCTTTTTCACGAGAGGTGGATCAAAACGTTTCACACCCAACAATTTTCTCAATTGTGCATTAAATATGTCCTAGTATTTTATAAAATTTATTTGGTCCAATTTTGCAATAATTATTTGGGAGGTCCTTCACAAAAAAACTCTTTTTGGGCACTCAAAAAATGGAAGATGGTTTTTTCGTCCAACGAAAATGAAAACTTCCTTAGGCAACATTGTTTGCCATTCCAATATGCACTCTTGTGCACAATATGAGATCATTTGAACAAACTATGCCATGAATGTGGCCATAAGATTGATCATTTGGCTTGAAAGGCATTGATCTCCACACGTGATAGCTCGTTTCTGAGAACACTTTTTTTAAATAATTGCCGTATTACAAGTTTGTTATTTTTCCTAGGAACTTGGCCACATATGATTACATAATGCGAAGGTTTCCCAATTTTTTAATTTTTTTTGAATTTTTTATGCCTGTTTCAAGATGCGGTCAAAACAGCGGGAATGACCGTTCCTAGCTAGTGGTTGAATCTTAGAATTTTTTTGGTGTTTCTCTGATTAAAAAGATACTTATGTACCTAGAAATGATTTTTGAAAAAAATAAATAGCAAACTATGAGGCAGCTGCAGTTCAAATTTGACCCGCTTCGAACTGAATCGGCGGAAATTTGTCTTTTTCACGAGAGGTGGATCAAAACTTTTTACACCCAACAATTTTCTCAATTGTGCATTAAATATGTCCCAATATTTTATAAAATTGATTTGGTCCAATTTTGCAACCATTATTTGGGAGGTCCTTCACAAAAAAACCTCCTTTTGGGCACTCAAAAAATGGAAAATGGTTTTTTCGTCCAAAGAAAATGAAAACTTCCTTAGGCAACATTGTTTGCCATTCCAATATGCACCCTTGTGCAAAATATGAGATCATTTGAACAAACTATGCCATGAAGGTGGCCATAAGATTGATCATTTGGCTTGAAAGCCATTGATCTTCACACATGATAGCTCGTTTCTGAGAACATGTTTTTATAATAATTGCCGTATTACAAGTTTGTTATTTTTCCTAGGAACTTGGCCACATATGATGACACAATGCGAAGGTTTCCCAATTTTTTGATTTTTTTTGAATTTTTTATGCCCGTTTCAAAATGCGGACAAAACGGCGGGAATGACCGTTCCTAGCTAGTGGTTGAATCTTGGAATTTTGTTGGTGTTTCTCTGATTAAATAGATACTTATGTACGTAGAAATGATTTTTGGAAAAAATAAATAGCAAATTATGAGGCAGCTGCAGTTCAAATTTGACCCGCTTGCAACTGAATCGGCGGAAATTTGTGTTTTTCACGAGAGGTGGATCAAAACATTTTACACCCAACCATTTGGTCAATTGTGCATTAGATATGTCCTAGTATTTTAGAAAATTGATTTGGTCCAATTTTGCAACAAATATTTGGTAGGTCCTTCACAAAAAAAACTCATTTTTGGCACTCGGAAAATGGAAAATGGTTTTTTCGTCCAAAGAAAATGAAAACTTTCTTAGGAAACATTTTTTGCCATTCCAATATGCACCCTTGTGCACAATATGAGCTCATTTGAACATATTCTCATTCAAATTTTCCCCGCTTCCCACTGAATGGGTGAAATTTGCTTTTTATAAGAGGTGGATCAAAAGCTTTTGACATGTAACTATTTGGTCAATTTTACATAAAATGTGGTCTAATATTTTTGAAAAATGGAGTTGTGATATTTTGGAACAAATATTTGGTAGCTTCTTCACGGAAAAAACCATTTTATGCACTCGAAAAATGGAAAATCATCTTTTTGTGCAAAGAAAATGAAAGTCGTCTAGCTATGGCATCGTTTGCCATTGTAAGATGCAGACTTATGAAAAAAACGACATCATTTTGACAAACTATGACATTGTTATGTTTACAAAATTCAAAGTTTTGGGTCCAAAATTTTAAGATTCAAGTGCGAGATAGCCGGCCAATGAGACGCAGGAACTGCTTTCATGCGGATCACCAAATTGGACGCAATCTAAGCCATCCTTCACGCATCCATCCAACGGTGGAGCTACTCCCGAGAATCAAAAACCCTAATCCACCCACCCACCCTTCCCTCGATCCCCAGATCCTCACCCGCCGCCACCCCCACTCACCCACTCCCTCGCTCCCCTCGGTCCCCCCAGATCCATCCTCTCCCCTCCCGCAACCCCAAACCTGGCCACGCCGCCGAAGGCCACTCCCCCAAACCGAGCCCCAGCCCCGCCGGCGACCTCCTCCCCCACTCCTCGACTGCCGAGCAACATCCTCTACTTCATACCCGCCGGCTGACTAACCAACCTTCTCGTCTTCCTCCTCGTCTCCCCACGATTTGATTTAGGTCCCCCTTTGGTGAACCAGCCGCCGGCGACCGCCTCCACTCCGCTGCCGGCGCCACCTCCCCTTCCTTCACTGGCTGGAGATCCACTCGAGCTCCCCTCCTCTAATCTCGCCACCGTCGTCGTCGTCGACCCCCAACCCCACCCCCACCGGCGACCGTCTCCACCAACCCCATCACCACCGGTGACCTCCCTCCCTCCCTAGATGGCTGGATGGATGGACGGGGACGACGGAAGCGGTGCCGGATCCGCATCCACCATCTCTCGGTGGGGGCTGGAGCATCCTGATGCGGTGGCCTTGTCTCCGACCAAGGCCGGTTCTTCCTCGACCTTCCACGACGTGCATCTCCTCTCCGGCCATGGTGGGTGAGCGTGAATCCCTCCTCCCTTGTCTTGTATGTTTCCTCCCTCCCTCTGATTCCTTCTGTCTGCTGCGTGTGATTTGTTTTGTGTCTGATCTGATTGTAGAAGCTGCCGTTGCTACTGCAGGTGGAACCAGAAGAAGCAACCCCCCTAACGGACGTGGTTGCTGCACATCTCAAGTGGTGAGCGCCTCCCCATCTCAAGTGGTGTTCTACCCGCCCCCTGCACATCTGATTATATTTGATTTGATTGATGTGCACATAAACACACACGATTCTTCCGGACACAACTTGGTGATGTTGATTGCTTTGGTTTGGTTCAGTTTGACACAATCTGAATGTATCTGATTGCTATCATGTTGTTCGTTGCTTGCTTGAGCAGAGCAAAATCATCCTGTTGAGAGCTCGTTGATTGCTATCCTACTGATCCGCCGCCTCTTCGGCAGCAAAACCTTAAGTCCTCGACCATCTTCCCTTCTTCGGGGCGCCTGCTAGCCGCCTAGATCGTGTTTGAATTCCAGTGTGCGTGCAGGTGGAGACGGTGGTTCTGGAGGGGCACAGCATCGTGGAGGCGCTGGCCAGGTACGCGGCGGAGTCCGGTGTCCACAACCTGGTGCTCGGATCCGCAACCTTGAGCTGCTTCTGGAGGTATATACTGTATTTTTGTCTTCAGAAAAGGCCAGGATTTCGCTTTTGAGAACCCAACGAATCTGGATAGTTGTTGTTACTTGCTTTGCTTTTCCCCAAAAGAGGAACCAGAAATGTAAGTTAGTGTAGGAAGCAGAAAGGGGTGAGTCTCTTTAATGGATCGTGACTTGCCTCACTCTCATGTTACACATTTGGCATCAAAAAGGTTGATAGATGCATCCACTGATCCACGTACATACAGACTTAGTTTCTGTTTATAGAGACTGAACTATGTTCGGAAGAAAATACTGTAGGATAGTTTGTAAAGTGTGTGTTCTTAAGATTTGTAGCAGCAACTACAGTCCTGTTCATGCTGATTGGTCCTTGTTATGCACCTGCTTGATTGTCAGCATATGCATCTGGTTTTGTTTTATATTTGAATTTTGTGCCCTATTTAGTTAGTCCTAATGGTCTCATCTCTTAGGAAGATTCTAGCTAACTGAAAGGGCCTTCCTTAATTATTCTCTTTTACAAGGTTGAGAGTAGCTCAAAATGATACTAACACATACGTACATTCTCATTCTCTACCTCTGCTCTCATTAAATATTTGCCATGTATTTAATGTGTGTGTGTGTGGAGTAAAGTTGTGGTTTGTACTTCTCCTTTGTAACATGATGAAACAAGCACCTGTAGCGTCTAAGTTAGTGGGTGTTTGTCTACATGGTAAAGCTTCTTTGCCATGTATTTCATTAGGATGTGAACAATCTACTACAGGCTCACAAAGCTATTGAGTTAAATTTTTTGTTTCTTTGCTGTCAATGTTTGCTAAGCTATTTAAACGACGATGACAAACTGAAATCATGAATACTCATATAGAAACTATATGGTAATAACTATACATGTTATCATTGAGTTTGATGTGTGTTTATAGAATGACATGGTTGGCTAATTAAACCATGTCCGTGTATCTTTTAGAATTTGATTCATTGGTAGCACATTCAGATATATTAATTAATTTTGTGCATGTTGGAGAATTTAGACGACGATAACAAACTATAATCACGAATACTTGTATAGAAACTTGGACGACCATCTTGTTTAATTTTGTGATATTCCTCCATACTAGGAGCTAATCAGCTGCACTGTTATTCAGCTTTCATTGGCAGTTTTAATTTCACTAAAATCATCTTTTCTTTTCTATGCTCATGTTCAAGCCTGGTAGTATATATTTTTTCCAAATGGTCTGTTTACTTGATTTATCTGTTGTTTGATTTTGCTCCATCAGCTTTCCTGATGTCCTTCTACATATATATGTTGGTTGTAATCTTCTTGAAGAATGCAAGTACTTGATATTCCATTCTGTTCTTGTAGGTGAATGGAACTCCGTTGAGGACTTCTACCCATGTTGAAGAGCAGCTAGCTTTTGTACTGGCAGAGCGGTCTATTTATAGATCTCAATATTTATGATTGTGTGGATTTGGGTAAAGTTTGAAGTTCTTGGGTATGCAAGATTCGATGGTTAAACTGGTTGATGTCATGTGAATGAGTGTATGGAAACTGGTTGTTGTGATGTGAATGAGTGTATGTAGTTTCACGTGTTCTGTTTTGTATAGCATATTGTAATAAACTTATTTTAGCTATTATTTGAAGATTTTCATATGCTTTCTCTCTTCTATCTGTTTGATATATACATATATATTGCTTATTAATAAGCTGTGAAAAATCTGACATTTGGGACACATCTGTAAACTGGAGCTAGGAAAAAAAGCTGGAAATAAAAAATAAATTGACTGCAAAATGTTGTGCGCTAGAAAATAAAAAGGCCAAATATAGGCCAGGCCCATGTAGATAACTGAAATTAACATAATATACATACATTAAAAGGGCTTGCCTAAAAATAATACATGGGCGAATTATTGGGTCAGACCCATGAAGCTAATAAAAGCACAGGAAAAAACATTAAAAAGGCCGAATTGTTGGGCTAGGCCCATGTAGAAAATCGAATTGGACCGGGCTGAATCTTGTGCCATGTCAGATTGCCACGCTGGATGCCTACGTGGCCTGGAGAGGTTGCTAGTGACCAAAACGCCACAGTAGACGTATTTTGGTCATAAACGTCTTCGACCATTCCAGAAAAAAGGTCGCTATAGTCAGTTTATGACCGCCAGCTTTTGACCTTCTGTTTTTTTGCACAAAAAGGTCGCAAATGAAAAACCATGACCTTTCAGTGACCAATAGTGGTGGTCACAAGTTGACATATTTCTTGTAGTGTTCCCAGAAGCTCTACTGGATCGTGAGCTCGCGGGACGTCACCGAGCTGAACGTGCTGAACGCGGAGGTGTCGTACGTTCAGTGCTGAGGATCGGTCGATCGTGAAGACGTACGACTACATCAACCGCGTTGTTATAATGCTTCCGCTTACGGTTTATGAGGGTACGTAGACAACACTCTCCCCTCTCGTTGCTATGCATCACCATGATCTCGCGTTTGCGTAGGATTTTTTTTGAAATTACTGTGTTCCCCAACAGATAATGGTTTAGTTGCTAAGAGTAGTAACTCGAAACGGGAGTTGCAAAATAAACAGAGACTAGTTAAGGGCGAGGTGATGATGTGAGTTGGAAGTGATTCCAAGGTTGATAAGATCACTATCGCACACTCCCTTTACCTTCGGGATTAGTGTTGAACCTAAAATAAATGTTATTTCGTGTTTGCGTTGAGCATAAATATGATTGGATCATGTTTATTGCAATACAGTTATTCATTTAAGTCAAAGAATAATTGTTGTTCTATTTACATGAATAAAACCTTCTATGGTCATACACTCAATATAAATGGTTTATTGAATCTTGATCGTAGTGATACACATATTCATAATATTGAAGCCAAAAGATGCAAAGTTAATAATGATAGTGCAACTTATATGTGGCATTGCCGTTTAGGTCATATTGGTGTAAAGCGCATGAAGAAACTCCATGCTGATGGACTTTTGTAACCACTTGATTATGAATCACTTGATGCTTGCGAACCATGCCTCATGGGCAAGATGACTAAGACTCCGTTCTTCGGAATAATGGAGCGAGCAACAGACTTGTTGAAAATAATACATACTGATGTGTGTGGTCCAATGAGTGTTGAGGCTCGCAGTGGGTATCGTTATTTTCTGACCTTCACAGATGATTTGAGCAGATATGGGTATATCTACTTGATGAAACATAAGTCTAAAACATTTGAAAAGTTCAAAGAATTTAGGAGTGAAGTGGAAAATCATCGTAACAAGAAAATAAAGTTTCTACGATCTGATCATGGAAACAAATATTTGAGTTACAAGTTTGGTCTTCATTTGAAACAATGTGGAATAGTTTCGCAACTCACGCCACCTGGAACACCACAGTGTAATGGCGTGTCCGAACGTCATAACCATACTTTATTAGATATGGTGCAATCTATGATGTCTCTTACCGAATTACCACTATCATTTTGGGGTTATGCATTAGAGACAGCTGCATTCACGTTAAATAGGGCACCGTCTAAAAATCCGTTGAGACGACACCGTATGAACTGTGGTTTAGCAAGAAACCTAAGTTGTTGTTTCTTAAAGTTTGGGGTTGTGATGCTTATGTGAAAAAGTTTCTACCTGATAAGCTCAAGCCCAAATCAGAGAAGTGTGTCTTCATAGGATACCCACAAGAAACTATTGGGTACACCTTCTGTCGGTGTACTAAAGTAGGGGTACCTTAGTATCCCGAACTTGTGCACGGGCAGTTGCAGCGCCCCGCGGCAAGGCTTGCCGGGTGACCGCCAAGACCCTCTGTGGTTCCCTTGAAGACCATTCAAGAACAAAGTACTCAAACCAAGGCCCCGGCAAGAGGAGCTTTCCGGGAAGGCCAACCAAGGCCCCGGCAAGAGGAGCTTGCCGGGAAGGCCAACCAAGGCCCCGGCAAGAGGAGCTTGCCGGGAAGGCCAACCCAGGCCCCGGCAAGAGGATCTTGCCGGGAAGATACAAGACCCCGGCAAGAGGAGCTTGCCGGGAAGGCCACTCAAGGCATACCAAGAAAGCTTGCCGCGACGCGCCCTGCGTCCCGGCAAGGCCCGGTGAGCAACAAGCTCCCAAACACGACAAGACGACGACCGCGGCAAGGAGCTTGCCACGGGAAACCCCCACTTCGTGCCCGCGCTCCAGCACACCTGCTAACGTGTCGCTCTAGGACTCTCCCAAGCACACGTGGCAGGAGGCCGCGCAGCTAGGGGTGCGCGGTGGCAAGCGGAGATGAAGAGAAGGCCATCGTGGCAAACGGTGGCGCTCCTAACGGTCACTTTTTGCACTGTTTAGGCAACTCAGACAGGCATTCAATGACCTTGTCCCCTGCCGTCAGAGTTAGGTAGGGTGCACTGTGTCTACAGTAGCGGTAGCTGCACCTACCGCATCCTTTTCCATTTTTACCCTTCTAGTCTACGTTGCCACCTGTCGGTGACCCCTTGAAAGTATAAAAGGAGGCCCAAGCGCAACGTAGAAGGGGTTCGGCTCATTCGAAACACCAGAAACACTCCCACGCTTAGTCTGATAGCGTCCATCGCTCCTGAGCAAGGATTCAATACACACAAATAAGCAGCAGTAGGGTTTTACGCATCCGTGCGGCCCGAAGCTGGGTAAAACTGCTCGCGTGTACTGCCTCGATCCGCTCTTTGTGCGACCTCCGCCCTCACCGAATCGAAAGGGGCTCGGTCCGCCGATCCCCATAGGTGTTCGTGGATCAGTTTCCCCGACATCTTTGGTGCGCCAGGTAGGGGGCGTCGAGATTGTGCGAACCCGATCCGGCGTGCACGTGAGCTAAATCTTCATCATCTTCATCAACATGCCACCGAAGAAGAAGGATTCGGAGGCAGCCGTTCCGTCTGCGTCGCTTTCACCGCCTCCGGAGCAAACGGGTGGTGGAGTGGACGCCGGCGGAAGAATGGGCGTCGACGAGGGAGCCCTCAGTGCGGCCAAGTCCAAGGACAAGGCGGCACAGACCTCGGCGTCCATGCGCGCACCGCGCCCCTCTCAGGAGGCGCGGGACCAGCAGCGTCATGGCGTCTGCAGCGCCATACGTCCGCTGGGCCAAGATCAAGCTGGTGGTTCTCGCGGCGCTCAAGACCAACATGCACGTCAACATGCTGGCTCGAGCGAAGTACGGTCGCCTGGACGGGGCACTGCTCCTTCTAACGTGGTTAGGAGTCCGAGCACGCCCCACTCCTTGCACCGTTCACCTCCGCCGCCCACCACTCCAGCAGAAGCCTTGGCGCGAGCTCAACTGCTCCTAGACTATCCTCCGACGGCGGACAAGACCGACGAATGGAGGGCCACTATCCAGAGCCTCATCGGCTTCGCCAACGGCGACACTGCGCGGCAACCAAGCACCTCGCTGCCGCGGCAGGACAGCCGGACTCGAGCCGATGGCAACAAGACCGGGGGAGGTGCGACTTCCATGCACTCTCCACTACGAAGGCCAAAATCGCCGACTCGCCGGGTCCACCCCGACAGCGGCTCCACCGCGTCGTCGGACCCACGAGCTCGTCGCGACCAGCGCCAAGTTCTCCATGAACGACAACAAGAAGACGCTCGAACCCGCATCGAGCGCCGAAGAGAAGCGCGACGTCATTCCGACAAGCGCGCTGGGCCCTCTGTTGACATGCATGCGCCAGGGGAACCAGGCGATCTGCCGTACGCGGTAGGTTGTCCTGCGTTCACCCGTGAGCTGCGGCAAGTCCAGTGGCCCAGCACAAAGAATTTCAAGCCAGACGTACCAGAGAAGTACGATGGCAAGACGCATCCGTCGGAGTTCCTCAGCATCTACGCCATTGCGGTGCAGGCTGCCGGGGGACGAGATGACAAGATCCTTGCCAACTTTTTCCCGCTGGTGCTCAAGCCCAATGTCAGATCCTGGCTCATGCACTTGCCGTACAATTCCATCTCCTCTTGGGTAGATTTATGCCATCAGTTTGTCGGCGCCTTTACAGGCGGCCACAAGCCACATGGCCAAGAAAGCGATCTTCATCTGCTCGCCCAGAAGGAAGGAGAGCCACTAGGCAAGTACATTCAGAGATTCAGCTGTGTACAGCACAACATCCCAGACGTCCACCCCGCCGCGATTATCAGCGCGTTCCATCAGAACGTGCGAAACTGAAGGATTAGGGAGGAGATGGCGATGTGTAAGATCAGAGACGTCAGCAAGCTTTATGCCCTGGCCGACAAGTGTGCACGCGCTGAAGAGGGGAGGAGGCTCCCCGGAGAGAGTACGGGAGCAGGAGGATCCGATAGTGAGGATGCCGCCCCGGCAAGGAAAGGCCGGCCGCGGAACAATAGAAGGAAAAAGGGCAAGGAAGTGCTAGCTGTCGAGCAGACCGGCAACGGAGGTGGCGCCAAGGAAACTAAGGATGGTGGCTCCGGCAAGGAGGTCCAGCCTATGGCGGCCGCTGACAAGCAGGACAGCTCCGGCAAGCAGTATTGCAAGATTCACCACACCAAGGGTCACGATCTCCAGAACTGCAAGAAAGTCGAACAACTTGTTGAGCAACAGAAAGCTGAGTACGAGTGGCACGACAAGGAGAAGGCCCAGGAAGGAACTGGTGGATCCGGCAAGAAACGTCCCGGCCAGGGAGGACGCCGCGGCAAGGCCAAGCAGCGGCAAGGAGACAGACCTCCCCGCGGCCGTGACAAGGATGAAGATGACGATGATGATGAAGACGTGGATGATGATGAGGCCGATGAGCAGGAATTTCAGAAAGCTATAGAGGTCCTGTGCGTTGACGGTGGTGCTTCTCTGCATACTTCGCACCGCCAACTCAAGCAGTGGATGCGAGAAGTGAATGCAGCGGAGCCATCCATAGAGTCACGCAAGCCCCTGAAATGGTCCAGCACGCCTATCATCTTCGACATTGAGGATCACCCTGATCGCGTAACTGCGGTCGGGTGCTTGCCGATGTTGGTTTCACCAACTATCCGCAACCTCAAGGTCACGAATATGCTAGTTGACGGCGGGGCCGGCTTGAATCTGATCTCCTCCGCGGTCCTTCAGAAACTCCAGATCCCTGACAGCGAGCTCGAAGAGACCGGCACATTCCAAGGAATCAACTCGGGAAGGAGCAAGCCGAAGGGGAAGATCACACTGCCGGTCACATTTGGCAGCGAGCTGAATTTCAGAACTGAGAGGGTCACATTTGACGTTGCCGATTTTCCATTGCCTTACAATGGGATCCTTGGCCGTCCAGCGCTCGCCAAGTTTATGGCAGCCTCTCACTATGCATACAACATACTCAAGATGCCAGGCCCGATAAGTGTCATCTCTGTCCCCGGTGACAAGAAGGATGCCCTTATCTGCGCCGACAAGATCTACCGGGAAGCAGCAGCCGCAGCTGATCACAACACACTTGCCGCTGAAGCTCCCGGGGGGAAGAAGAATACAAAGTCCGGCAAGAGCTCTGATGCCCACTCCGGCAAGCACACCTCTTCGGAGTGCTGCGCTACCGTCGAGGACGCACCGTCGAGCTCCACCGGCAAGTGCAAGAAGGCTATGGCAGCTCCACCTGAGACTAAGAAGGTGTCCGCCAAGGAGGATGGCACTGGTGGTACCTTCACCATCAGCGCCACTCTTGACCCCAAATAGGAAAGCGCGATCGTTGCTTTCCTGCGGGCGAATGTCGACGTGTTTGCATGGCAACCGTCTGATATCCCCAGTGTTCCCAGGAAAGTAATCGAGCACCACCTAGCCGTTTGTCCTCATGCGCGGCCCGTCAAGCAGAGAGTCAGGAAGCAGGCAGTGGAGCGCCAAGAATTCATAGCAGAAGAAATCAAGAAGTTGGAAACAGCAGGCCTTGTCAGAGGAGTGCTCCATCCCACGTGGTTGGCCAATCATGTAGTCGTGCGCAAGGCGAACGGGAAATGGAGGCTTTGTATAGACTTCACTGATGTCAATAAAGCTTGTCCCAAAGATCCATTTCCCTTGCCGCGCATTGACCAGATTGTTGACTCCACAGCTGGATGTGATTTTCTTTCATTTCTTGACGCATACTCAGGATACCATCATATCTTCATGGCAGAAGACGATGAAGAAAAAACCGCATTTATCACCCCTTGCGGCACATACTGTTTTGTACGCATGCCCTTTGGGTTGAAGAATGCTGGTTCAACATTTGCAAGGGTAGTCCATGTCGCTTTTGAGCCACAGATACACAGAAATGTGGAAGCCTACATGGATGATATAGTGGTCAAGAGTAAGGACAAGGCTACCCTGATCCAAGATTTAGAAGAAACTTTTGCAAATCTGCGCAAGATCAACCTCAAGCTCAACCCCGAGAAGTGCGCGTTTGGAGTCCCTTCCGGCAAGCTTCTCGGGTTCTTTGTGTCTCAGCGGGGAATTGAAGCCAACCCCGACAAGATCAAGGCCATCGAGCAGATTGAAGCACCGAAGCGCGTCAAGGATGTGCGAAGGCTTGCCGGTTGCGTGGCTGCTCTCAGCAGGTTTATCTCCAAGTCTGCTGAGCGCGCCCTGCCATTTTTCAAAATATTGAAAAAGGCAGGTCCAATGAAATGGACTCCAGAAGCGGAGGCCGCGCTACAGGACTTGAAGAGGTACCTGTCCTCCACTCCAATACTTGTCGCACCTAAGCCACAAGAGAAGTTGCTGCTATATCTGGCAGCAACCAATCAAGTGGTTAGTGCTGCATTAGTAGCGGAGAGGGAGGCGGACGATGAGCCAGCAACCGCGACAAGTGAATCCAGCGACAAGCAGGGGGCTTCTCCGACAAGCTCTGGTCCCGACAAAGATGAATCTGCGCAGACGTGCAAGGAGGTGCAGAAGAAGATGGTGCAGCCCCAGTTTACTTTGTCAGCTCCCTTCTCCAGGGGGCTAGGTCGAGGTACTCTGGTGTGCAAAAATTGCTTTTCGGCCTCCTCATGGCCTCGAGAAAGCTGCGCCATTACTTCCAGGCACACGAGATCACAGTTGTCACTCGCTTTCCGCTGAAGAGAATACTGCAGAATCCAGAAGCAACAGGCAGGATTGTCGAGTGGGCGCTGGAACTGTCAAGCTTTGGCCTCAAGTTTGAGAGCACTTCAACTATCCAAAGCAGAGCATTGGCAGAGTTCATAGCAGAGTGGACGCCAACCCCAGACGAAGAAATTCCAGAGACGAGCATCCCCGTCAAGGAGACAAGCAAGGAGTGGCTGATGTACTTTGATGGTGCCTTCTCGCTGCAAGGCGCCGGTGCAGGCGTGCTGCTTGTCGCACCCACCGGAGAGCACCTCAAGTACGTAGTCTAGATGCACTTTCCCAAAGAGCAAGCAACCAACAATACTGCAGAGTATGAAGGATTGCTTGCCGGTCTCAGAATCGCAGCAGACCTTGGGATCAAGAAGCTCATTGTCAGGGGTGACTCACAGCTTGTCGTCTGCCAAGTGAACAAGAATTACCAGAGTCCGTTGATGGAAGCATATGTTGATGAAGTGAGGAAGCTAGAAGAGCACTTTGACGACCTATAAATGGAGCATATCCCAAGAGCTCAGAATGACATTGCTGATGGCCTGTCAAAGTGCGCTGCACTAAAGTTGCCTGTGGAACCAGGGATCTTTGTGCTCAAGCTGACTCAACCATCCGTAACACCATCAACTGGACAGAATAAGAAGAGGAAGTTGGTTTCTGGTGACTACTTTCCGGCAGAGCTCCCCGAAGCCGCCGCCAAGAAAGTCCCCAAGATCATCACCAAGGATGCTGAGGGGCAGTCTGCTCTGGCAAACCTTATGGTTTGTTCCGTCGAAGCAGACGCTCCCGACAAGTTTTGCTCCGGCAAGCTTGCCGGGGAATATCACGCTCCGGCAGAACCGCAGGTTCTTGCCTTAGAAGCGGATGTTCCCGCAGCAACAGATACGCCTTTAGTCCTTGTTGTCGAGCCACAAGCTCCAGCATGGGCACAGCAGATTGTCCATTTCCTTCAGACAGGAGAGCTTCCCGAAGAGCAAGAAGAAGCTGAAAGAGTAGCCCGGCAGTCAAGTATGTACAAGTTTGTCGACAACACACTGTACAGAATAAGACTCAAAGGTGTGAAATTGAAGTGCATTTGCCGGGAAGATGGACAACAGCTGTTGGCAGAGATACATGGAGGCATATGTGGTCACCACATTGGCGCAAGAGCATTTGCCGGCAAAGCATTCCGGCAAGGCTTCTTCTGGCCGACAGCCCTCCAGGATGCAACTGCACAAGTAACCAAGTGTGAAGCGTGCCAGTTCCATTCCAAACAGATACACCAGCCAGCTCAAGCTCTCAAGACGATCCCTTTATCCTGGCCATTTTCGGTCTGGGGGCTCGACATCCTCGGCCCCTTCCCCCGAGCTGTCGGGGGCTTTGAGTTCTTGTACGTTGCAATCGACAAGTTCACAAAGTGGCCGGAAGTGGAACCAGTGAGGAAGGTGACAGCACAGTCAGCAGTCAAGTTCTTCAGGTCGATTGTTTGCCGTTTCGGGATCCCTAACAGGATCATCACTAACAACGGCACGCAATTTAGGAGCCGCACCTTCATGCAGTACGTCCAAGACCTTGGCGCCAAGGTCTGCTTCGCTTCTGTTGCTCATCCGAGAAGCAACGGTCAAGCGGAGAGGGTAAATGCTGAAGTGCTGCGAGGCCTCAAGACCAGAACTTTCGACAGGCTGCACAAGTGCGGAAGAAACTGGATCGAGGAGCTGCTGGTGGTTGTTTGGTCGATCAGAATGACGCCAAATCGAGCTACTGGCCAGGCACCCTTCGCTCTAATCTACGGAGCGGAGGCAGTTCTCCCCACGGAACTCGTATACGGGTCACCTCGAGTGCTCGCTTATGATGAGCTTGAGCAAGAGCAGCTGCGGCAAGATGACGCGCTGCTCCTTGAGGAAGACCGTCTTCAGGCTGCTGTGCGAGCCGCTCGCTACCAGCAAGCTTTGCGTCGCTACCATAGCCGCAAAGTTAAAGCCAGAAGCTTCAAGGAAGGCGACCTTGTTCTTCGGCGTGTTCAGTCCGCCAAGAATTCCAACAAGTTGACACCGAAGTGGGAAGGCCCTTATCGGGTGAAACGAGTCACTAGGCCCGGTGCTGTCCGCCTTGAGACCGAAGATGGCATTCCGGTGAGCAACTCCTGGAACATTGAACATCTTCGTAAGTTTTACCCGTAGGGCGCGGTTGCCGGAAGCTTTTCCGGCAACCACCTTTTGTACAAGTCTTGCCGCTGTTGCATGTAATCCTTTGTACAAAGCCGGGCGCAGACCCCGTGCACCAGTAAAGCTCATGTGCCCTGCACATCTTGTCAGTT
Source organism: Triticum aestivum (assembly GCF_018294505.1). NCBI lineage: Eukaryota > Viridiplantae > Streptophyta > Magnoliopsida > Poales > Poaceae > Triticum > Triticum aestivum. Next base: position 471,226,075 of record NC_057806.1, on the reverse strand, counting down.
TTTCTTTATGCTATAATCATTTTTCGCATATGTTATCTGACACTTTGTGCAGCACAAGATCCCGGTAAGCAATAGCGAGCCCAAGGCTCCATATCATTACTTTATTTCTCTGTTTCTTTCTCAAAAGAAGGAAGGTTCCCTCACCCACAAGGTTTACCGGGGGGGAGGAGAAGATAATGGTGTGGGCCAGGCCGTTCAAGAAAGTTTCTCCTTGCCGGGAAGCAGACGACAGAAAAGCTAAGTTGCTAAAGCTTGAGCAATCAGTTTTTTTAAGTTTTTGAGTTATTTTCCTTGAACGACCGTGCTTTGTATGGAAAACCTGTGCGCGGAGGAACCAACTCGTAGCTAGTTGCGCCTTTACTTTGTTTCGAGTCCGCTCAACAACTTAAGTGAGCTGCTAGCGCCCTTACTTTGCTTCGAGTCCGCTCAGCAACTTAAGTGAGCCGCTAGCGCCCTTACTTTGTTTCGAGTTCGCTCAACAACTTAAGTGAGCTGCAACTAGTTACGACAAGGTTGCTTGTCGGTAGCGACCCCGCCAGCAGGCTGCTGAAGTTCCGCACTCGGCGCTCGCGGCAAGGGTGCCTGCACCGGCAAGTTTCACTAGAAAGCGTAGGGCAGAGCCATACAAAGCCAAGAGTCGAGTAAAGGAAGTAACACAGCAATTTTTTGCCTAAGATAGAGTTATATTACAAAAATAACTTGTCGCGCCTCTAATAAAGTGTTCCCATGACATGACTGGTAGCAACAAGAAAAGAAGAAAATGGATGGCCTAATCTACGCGACCGCCGTCAACCCTCTTGACCTCGTTCACCCTGTCCACAATGGGTGCGACGAGGGCCTTAAGTGCGTCAAGATCAGCGTCCGCCGGTAGCTTCTTGAGAACGTTGGTGAGGTTGAGGCCCGGATTGCGGAAGGCCACCTTCACCAGCACCTTCTCCAGAACTCCGGCACAAATCGAGCGTGACTCGTTGGCCAACTGCTTTGGGATCCGTTCCCGGAGTTGCTGGAGAGCCGTCGCCACGCCCTTGAAGAACAGAGTGAGCTTGGCGCTGGGTTGGAGATTCTCGTCGGAGGAATACCCGAAGCCTTCCACCCCCAATTGCACTAGCTCCTCTTCGATGACTGCAGCAATGTTCACGAGGCCCTCCGTCCAGAGCTTCACAGTATCTCTGAGAAGATTCTGGGTTTCGTCGGCCCTCGCCAGCAGCGCATCGTTGGCCTTGATGTCTTTCTTCAAGTCTGCCTCCCATTTCCTCGCGCTGTCCAACGTCTCCGTCAGGGTGGCCAGCTTCAGCTCCAGATCAGCATTGGAATTCTTGGCGGCGCGCAGCTCTTTGCCCTTCTCGGAGAGTTGGCGGAAGACAGCTACGTTGGGGTGGACTCCGACAAAGTTTTCGCATAGATGGGCGAAAACTGCCATGGTCAAAACGGCGTTGGGGGTAAAATCAAGGAGGTGGAGCCCGTAGGTGTTCATGATATCACAGAAGAAATCAGAGAATGGCGGGCAGAGCCCGCAGTAGAAGAACACGGCAAAGAAAGGGTACCCGCCAACTGGAGCTTCTTGCGAGGTGATGGCGGAGAGTACCTTTGTGCGCGGATGCGCCCATGTCTCCGTCGACCAGAAGAGATAGTACCACTCCCTCAGATCCTTTGCGGAGAGCTCGGGGAGGAAGGTGTCCCGCTCTTTCCGTAGCGCCTCAAGCCGCTGCGCTTCGGTCGACTTCACAGCTTTCGCGGCCTTCCCCTTTCCGGGCTTCGGAGCCATGGTGGAGGCGGTGGGGGAGATCGACGGCGCTGGTGGTGGCGGCAGCGACGGGAGCGGAGCGCTGCTCTCTTTCGACTTTGGAAGCGGAGGAGGGCGGCGGAGGTTTCTGAGATTGCAGCAGCAAATGGCGAATATAGGGGAAATACCCCTGTTTCCCCTGCTTATAAGGAGGAGCGGGCAGACGTTGCGCTCTTTCCGAATAAAGAACCACCCACGATCTCCCCCACGACGCCGTGATTGACGCGTGCCGTTGCGGGGGGTGCGGTGGATACGGAGCGAGATTTGGTGTGGACCCAGGCCACGCGTGCCCGTGCCCTGTTTTGGGCCTGGCCCAACAACGCTCGGCACCGTGTATGGCCCAGGCCCGGGGGCTCCTGTCGGTGTACTAAAGTAGGGGTACCTTAGTATCCCAAACTTGTGCATGGGCAGTTGCAGCGCCCCGCGGCAAGGCTTGCCGGGTGACCGCCAAGACCCTCCGTGGTTCCCTTGAAGACCATTCAAGAACAAAGTACTCAAACCAAGGCCCCGGCAAGAGGAGCTTCCCGGGAAGGCCAACCAAGGCCCCGACAAGAGGAGCTTGCCGGGAAGGCCAACCAAGGCCCCGGCAAGAGGAGCTTGCCGGGAAGGCCAACCCAGGCCCCGGCAAGAGGATCTTGCCGGGAAGAGACAAGACCCCGGCAAGAGGAGCTTGCCGGGAAGGCCACTCAAGGCATACCAAGAAAGCTTGCCGCGACGCGCCCTGCGTCCCGGCAAGGCCCGGTGAGCAACAAGCTCCCAAAAACGACAAGACGACGACCGCGGCAAGGAGCTTGCCGCGGGAAACCCCCACTTCGTGCCCGCGCTCCAGCACACCTGCTAACGTGTCGCTCTAAGACTCTCCCAAGCACACGTGGCAGGAGGCCGCGCAGCTAGGGGTGCGCGGTGGCAAGCGGAGATGAAGAGAAGGCCATCGTGGCAAACGGTGGCGCTCCTAACGGTCACTTTTTGCACTGTTTAGGCAACTCAGACAGGCATTCAATGACCTTGTCCCCTGCCGTCAGAGTTAGGTAGGGTGCACTGTGTCTACAGTAGTGGTAGCTGCACCTACCGCATCCTTTTCCATTTTTACCCTTCTAGTCTACGTTGCCACCTGTCGGTGACCCCTTGAAAGTATAAAAGGAGGCCCAAGCGCAACGTAGAAGGGGTTCGGCTCATTCGAAACACCAGAAACACTCCCACGCTCAGTCTGATAGCGTCCATCGCTCCTGAGCAAGGATTCAATACACAAAAACAAGCAGCAGTAGGGTTTTACGCATCCGTGCGGCCCGAAGCTGGGTAAAACTGCTCGCGTGTACTGCCTCGATCCTCTCTTTGTGCGACCTCCGCCCTCACCGAATCGAAAGGGGCTCGGTCCGCCGATCCCCATAGGTGTTCGTGGATCAGTTTCCCTGACACCTTCCATCACAGATCTGAAGGCAAGATCTTTGTTGCTAAGAGTGGATCCTTTCTAGAGAAAGAGTTTCTCTCGAAAGAAGTGAGTGGGAGGAAAGTAGAACTTGATGAGGTAATTGTACCTGCTCCCTTATTGGAAAGTAGTTCATCACAGAAATCAGTTTCAGTGATTCCTACACCAATTAGTGAGGAAGCTAATGATGATGATCATGAAAACTTCTGATCAAGTTACTACTGAACCTCATAGGTCAACCAGAGTAAGATTCACACCAGAGTGGTATGGTAATCATGTTCTGGAGGTCATGTTACTTGACCATGGCGAACCTAAGAACTATGAGGAAGCAATGGTGAGCCCAGATTCAGCAAAATGGCTTGAGACCACGAAATCTGAGATAAAATCCATGTATAAGAACAAAGTGTGGACTTTGGTGGACTTGCCCATTGATCGGCAAGCCATTGAGAATAAATGGATCTTCAAGAGGAAGACGGACGCTGATAGTTACTATCTACAAAGCTCGAATTGTCGCAAAAAGTTTTCGACAAGTTCAAGGTGTTGACTACGATGAGATTTTCTCAGTCGTAGTGATGCTTAAGTCTGTCTGAATTATGTTAGCAATTGCCACATTTTATGAAATCTGGCAAATGGATGTCAAAACTGCATTCCTTAATGGATTTCTTAAAGAAGAGTTGTATATGATACAACAAGAAAGTTTTGTCAATCCTAAAGGTGCTAACAAAGTGTGCAAGCTCCAGCGATCCATCTATGGACTGGTGCAAACATCTCAGAGTTGGAATATATGCTTTGATGAGTTGATCAAAGCATATAGTTTTATACAGACTTGCGGTGAACCCTGTATTTACAAGAAAGTGAGTGGGATCACTACAACATTTATGATAAGTATATGTGAATGACATATTGTTGATCGGAAATGATATTGAATTTTCTGGAAAGCATAAAGGAGTGTTTGAAAGGAGTTTTTCAAAGAAATACCTTGGTGAAGCTCCTTACATATTGAGCATCAAGATCTATAGAGATAGAACAAGACGCTTGATAATTTTTTCCAATGAGTACATACCTTGACAAGTTTTTGAAGTAGTTCAAAATGGAACAATCAAAGAAGGAGTTCTTGCCTGTGTGAAGTTGATTGAAGACTCAAAACCCGGCCACGACAGAAAATAGAAAGAGAATGAAAATTCATTCCCTATGCCTCGGCCATAGGTTCTATAAAGTATGCTACCAGACCTATTGTGTACCTCACCATGAGTTTGGCAAGAGGGTACAATAGTGATCGAGGAGTGGATCACTGAACAACTGTCAAAATTATCCTTAGTGGAATAAGGAAATGTTTCTCGGTTATGGAGGTGACAAAGAGTTCGTCGTAAGGAGTTACGTTGATGCAAGCTTTGACACCGATCTGGATGACTCTAAGACTCGATCTAGATACATATTGAAAGTGGGAGCGGTTAGCTAGAGTAGCTCCGTGCAGAGCATTGTAGACATAGAAAATTTGCAAAATACAGACATCTTTGAATGTGGCAGACCCGTTGAGTAAACTTCTCTCACAAGAAAAACATGATCACTCTTTGGGTGTTAATCACATAACGATGTGAACTAGATTATTGACTCTAGTAAACCCTTTGGGTATTAGTCACATGGAGATGTGAACTAATCACATAAAGATGTGAACTATTGGTGTTAAATCACATGGCGATGTGAACTAGATTATTGACTGCAAGTGGGAGACTAAAGGAAATATGCCCTAGAGGCAATAATAAAGTTGTTATTTATATTTCCTTATATCATGATAAATATTTATTATTCATGCTAGAAATTGTATTAACCAGAAACTTAGTACATGTGTGAATACATAGACAAAACAGAGTGTCCCTAGTATGCCTCTACTTGACTAGCTCCTTAATCAAAGATGGTTGGGTTTCCTGACCACAGACATGTGTTGTCATTTGATGAACGGGATCACATCAATAGAGAATGATGTGATGGACAAGACCCATCCGTTAGCTTAGCATAAATGATCGTTTAGTTTTATTTCTATTGCTTTCATCATGACTTATGCATGTTCCTCTGACTATGAGATTATGCAACTCCCGAATACCAGAGGAACATCTTGTATGCTATCAAACGTCACAACGTAACTAGGTGATTATAAAGATGCTCTACAGGTGTCTCCGATGGTGTTTGTTGAGTTGGCATAGATCGAGATTAGGATTTGTCGGAGAGGTATCTTTGGGCCCTCTCGGTAATGCACATCACTATAAGCCTTGCAAGCAATGTGACTAATGAGTTAGTTGCGGGATGTTGCATCACGGAACGTGTAAAGAGACTTGCCTGTAACGAGATTGAACTAGGTATGATGATACCGACGATCGAATCTCAGACAAGTAACATACCAATGACAAAGGGAACAACGTATGTTGTTATGCGTTTGACCGACAAAGATCTTCGTAGAATATGTAGGAACCAATATGAGCATCCAGGTTCCGCTATTGGTTATTGACCGAAGATGATTCTCAGTCATGTCTACCACTAGTAGAAAATGGGGCTTTCGTCCAGGCCGGGTAAGCCCATTAGTCCCGGTTCAGTCCAGAACCGGGACCAATGGGTGCATTTATCCCGGTTCGTGCGGCTAAGGCATTAGTCCCGGTTCACCTGGGCCCTTTAGTCCCGGTTCGTTCCACGAACCGGGACTAAAGGATGCGATGCCCATTAGTCCCGGTTGGTGCCACCAACCGGGACTAATGGGCTTTGAGGCATTAGTACCGGTTCATGGCACGAACCGGTACTAAAGGTCCCATTTTCAAACCCCCCCCCATGGACCGCCTTTTTAGTTTTAAAAAAGACAAAAGAAAATGATGGAAATGTTAAAACAAATAAGTTTCCCATGTGATATGTGGTCTAGTTGTTGGGAAAATTTACAAATATGAATTTCGACTTTATTTACAAAATCTCTCTGGAATTTGTAAAATGGGCATAACTTTTGCATACGAACTCGGATTAAAAAGTTTTTTATATGAAAAATCATCTACTCAAAAAGTTTCATCCAATGGAGACGGCCTATGGCCTGTTTGCAAATATGTAGAATCCTCATATTCCAAAAGGAAAAAAAGTTATGCTCAAATTTCAGTTTTTTTAAATTTTCATTAAATCTGGTCAAACTATGGTCAAACTACTTATTCAAGAAGTATTAGTGTTACTAAATAATTATTCAAGAATATTAGTGTTATTAAATAATTATTTCAGTTTTTTTTGAATTTTGGTCAAATCTGGTCAAACTGTGGTCAAACTATGGTCAAACAATGGTCAAACTACTTATTCAAGAAATATTAGTGTTACTAAAAAATTATTGTTTTTTAGAACAATAGTTTCAAACTCAAACAGTGAAATATGTGACTTCATGCTCAAGCTAAACTCCTGAGGGTTAATAGGATTGACATCTTACTATTGTCAAGAAAACAACGAGTGCAAACTTGGAAACGAGGGAGAATAGAACCCGGAAGTTAAGCGTGCTCAGGCTGGGGGAGTGGGAGGATGGGTGACCGCCCGGGAAGTTAGATGATTTCGAATGATGAGGGGTGATTAGAGATTAAATTGAGCAGTGATGAGGGGTGATTAGAGATTAGAGGTTAAACTAATTCAGAAATTTGAAAATAAAAAAAATTCAAAAAAAAATTCAAAAAAAAATTCAAAAAAAGTTTCAAAAAAAAAATCAGAAAATTCCCTTTAGTACCGGTTGGTGTTACCAACCGGGACTAAAGGTGGACCGGCCACGTGGAGGGCCTTTAGTCCCAGTTCTGGTTTGAACCGGGACTAATGGGTCAGGGCATTAGTACCGACCCTTTAGTCCCGGTTCAGGAACCGGGACTAAAGGCCCTTACGAACCGGGACAACAGGCCCTTTTTCTACCAGTGTACATAGTTCTCGAACCCCGTAGGGTCCGCACGCTTAACGTTCGATGACAATCGGTATTATGAGTTTATGTGTTTTGATGTACCGAAGATAGTTCGGAGTCCCGGATGTGATCACGGACAAGACAAGGAGTCTCGAAATGGTCGAGACATAAAGATTGATATATTGGAAGGTTATGTTTGGACACCGGAAAGGTTTCGGATGAGTTCGGGCATATACCGGAGTACCGGGGGTTATCGGAACCCTCCGGGGGCTAAATGGGCCTACATGGGCTTTAGTGGGAGAGAGAGGAGGCGACCAAGAGGTGGTGGCACGCCCCCCAAACCCAATCCGAATTGGGAAGGGGGTCGGCCCCCCTTTCCTTCCTCTCCTCTTCCCCTTCCTTCCTCTCCTCTTCCCCTTCCTTCCCCTCCTATTAGGACTAGGAAAGGGGGGAAACCTACTCCTAGTAGGAGTAGGAATCCCCCTTGGGGCGCACCATGATGGGCTGGCCGGCCCCCTCCTCCCCTCCTTTATATACGGGGGAGGGGCACCCCATAGACATACAAGTTGATAATTGTTTTAGCCTTGTGCTTAGGCGAAGCCCTGCGCCGGTAAGCTCTGTGGCCACCGCTCGCCAGCTCGTTGGTGTCGCTCGCTGGGCCTCTCGCCGGCTCGCCATGGAGCCGCTCGCAGATTTGATGGTTGCGGCAAAAATCAATTGGTAAATCTGGTTCTAGCTCCGCTTCGCAGTTCCAGCAAAATAAAAAGGTCATTGTAGCAAAATCAGTTGATGGTTCCAACAAAAAACACAAATGCAGCAAAAAAATCAAAAAACATGCCTCGCCTAAGAAGAAATTGGTTCCAGCAAAAAAAACACTGGGTTCCAGCAAATTAAATCATCGGTTGAAGCTTTTTTCAGCCTTGAAACATTTTTCCTGCGGTGGAAACCTTTTTCTCGTGGCACTTGAAGCTTTTCCTCAAGCCGAATGAAGCTTTTCCATAGCCGGTTGAAGTTTTTTCTCCCCAGGATGGAAGCTTATTCTTCCATGCCGGCTTGAAGCTGGTTCCAGCAAGAAGCAAAACTCAGCGCGTCGTGAAAAAGGGATGTACCAATTGACCATGCTGATAGTAGCAAAACTCGAAACGGTGGTAGCAAAAAGTAGTACAATGGTTCCATCAAAACAAAAAGACATGGATGTAGCAAAATTTCTCTCCGGTTCCAGCAAAACAAAAACATGGTTGTAGCAAAAAACTCAACTGGAAAAAACATCACATTTGCACATTCCAAGCAAAGAAACAGTCGCCGATTCCAACAAAAATCAACGCCGGTTGTAGCAAAAATTGAAAGCCGGATGCAACAAAGATCGCAGAAACGCTCAAAAACAGCTTCTGGTCCAGCTCGGGGTTTCGTCGGTAGTAGCAAAAATCGACAATGGTTGCAGCAAGAAAAACATAGTCACGATCCTCGGTATCACCGGTAGTAGCTTTCCGTCGTCGTCCATGGCTTCCGTCGTCTATGGTTGAAACTTTTTTCGCCGTCGGTTGAAGCTTTTCTCATAGCCGGTTGCAGCTTTCGGGTTTGCGCAAATGCCTCACCTCCAAAAATCAGTCTCCTGGTCGAAATCTTTTTCCAGAACGATTGTAGCTTTCTTATGAACGATTGCAGCTTTCTTATGAACGATTGTAGCTTTTCAATTTGCGGTGTCTCGGTTGAAGCTTTTTATGCCACGGGTTGAAGCTTTCGAATCGAATAGTGGAAGCTTTCGTATCAACGGTTCCAGCATCACCCTGCTGTCACACGCCATGGCTGGTCGTGCGCCATTGACGGGCACCAGCGCCGCACGTGGCCCTCTTATAGTTCCGCCGCCTCGCGACTTCTCCATCCTCGCCGTCTTCTTCGCCCCCACCGTGGCTCGCCGTAGCAGCAAAAAGCGCCATGGCTAGTTGTGCGGGCAGCGCCGGAGATGAAGGGAAAGGAGCGGTTGCTCTAGCTATGTCGTGGGGGAGAAGAAGATAATGAAAATAAACGATTCGAAGGAAAAGTGCTCCCATGGCCTGCGGGACGTACGATCGAGAGCGATCGCAGGACGCGCGCGCATCCGGCGCAACGGTTCGGCTGGCGCTCCGGAGGTAAACGTTTCCCTTCTTTTAATACTTTGATAGTGTGCATTCTTGATGTCTCAACTAACTTTTCAAATCGTGTTGTAACCATATTGTCTAGCTAGGTCTTCACAATGCGAGTTTGGATGTTTTACAAATGAGGTGCATAGCGCTATGAAATTTGGAATGTTTTACAAATGAGGTGCATCTAGATGCACATTCGAGAAAAATAAAGGTTTTGAGTACTTTACTTTGTATATGTTGATCCAGAAAACAGCTAGGGACGCAGAAAGAAAAACTTCTAGCAATAAACTTCCATTTGGATACGATGATTAACATCGACTTCTCGTAGAGGTTAGCAGGGGCGGAACTGGAGCTAATGTTACCCTGATGCACCACTTTAGTATGGCGCAATTTTTTAAAGCAACGTTGCACTAAATAAAAATGTGTTTCAGAACTTCTAGTGTAGTAGATGAGTGGACACAATAAAAACAATGTATAAGTAAAAAAGTAGCAATAAAAAATGCTTACTATAAATACTCGAATATGTGTCTTGCATTTTCAAATTCATGTCTCCTGGTCCTGGAGCATCTTTCTGATGGTGATTTTATTTTGAGAAAAAAATATCTACGTGTTGGCCAAAATCTAGCCAATAGTCCACGTGTTGGCCAAAATCTACGAGCTATACGTTCAAAAAAAAATGAGAACAATTGTTACAAAGTAATTTAGAAAAATCATGAAGAGAATATGGATTACTTGTAGTCTCCGTCGGAAAAAAATTATATGAGAACAGATCTCATATAAATCAGGTGAGACCCGCCCTGATGGATGACATGTGGCATTCACAAATCACAAAACATCTAATCTCTCCCCCCCTGATTTCAGATGGGGGGTGGGGGGATGCTTTGTGATTTGTGAATGCCACAATTGACCAAAACTGATGAAGAGTTGCAGAAAGGGGATGGATCATTGCAGCGTGTCGGCGGCCCGGCCGTGGTGTCTGGCTGCGCGTGGGCATGGTCACTGCGCCATGCCGACGTAGTCACCTCATCAGACATCACGTCTATGGGCCTGGGGACGATGGCGCTTGGCAGGGGAGATCAGGACTTCCCGAGATGGGGATCGAACAGACAAAAAATCTACCTACAAATACGCCGGAAGAAACGCTAGAGTAGAGTAGCAGGCGAGCCGGCGAAGCGATTCCACGGAACGAGACACGATCCCACGACCGAGGCAACCACGCGTGAGGACGTGGGCTCAGGCCTGTGTGGGGAAGTGCACACGCGCGCGTAGAGGGTAGACGGGCTGGAAACTTGGACCCTAATGCACTGCCCCGGGCCCAACCTGATGCCCAGGCCATTTGGAGATGATAAACACTGCTGAAAAACTTGTTGGACCCGTATTCCTGTGCATCAGGGTCAGCCCAATGGGCTCCGCCCCTCAGGTTAGATGTACTTGGTATCGACTTAAACTTTTATTTATATTGTGTACAGATGTATCTTCACATCCGGGTGTTAATGCTCTCTGTGAAAATTTTGTACACTCGAAATTTTTGAAATCCTACAAGAAAGAAAAGGCTTATTGGAACCAGTGAATCCAAAAGATCCAAATGATCCGTTCAAAATTCTTAAACTTCGTAATAAAGACCATCTACTCAGCATTTTGGATTCCCATGCATGAGCACAGAAGTTATGGAGGACATCCGGCCCAAGATCACTCCACAGCAGAACCCAAGGCGCGACCCAGCCCCTTGATCTCCCTTCCATGAAGGCCAAAACCCCCTTCACTTGGACTCGCGTCCCACACGCTTTCTCAGTTCCTCACACTCACTGGCACATAGCTCCGGCGAGGTGCAGGCGATGGCCGTGACGTGGAACGATGGGGCGGCGTTAACCAAGTGGCTGAAGCACTACTCTTCGGCGCAGGACATCCTGATCGTCGGCGACGGGGACTTCTCCTTCTCGCTGGCTCTCGCCACCGCCTTCGGCTCCGGCGCGAACCTCGTCGCCACGTCCCTCGACTCCTACGGTTCGGCCCTTTTTTCGGTGCTCGTATTCCTACGAGTAGCTTTATCTTTTGGCGTCATACGTGCATGCCTATGCTTATCTTGCCGATGTGATTTTTGTGCGATCTTCAATTAATTAGCTTGCACTGAACGTCCAATGAACAGCGGACCTGAACATCAAGTACAGCGACGCGACATCCAATGTGACGAAGCTTGAGGCGATGGGCGCCACGGTGCTGCACGGCGTCGACGTGAAAGATATGAATCTCCACGCCAATCTGCAGCTGAGATGGTTCGACCGGATCGTCTTCAACTTCCCTCACGCCGGGTTCAATGGACGCGAGGACAAAGTGGATGTGATCCAGTACGCGCACTCTCTTGTGGTAATCTATCTAACTCTTCTATGATTAAACCTCTGCTTGGATCTGGCTTTGTAGGTCGCACAAGGAGCTGGTGAGGAGCATCTTCGCCACCGCACGGCACATGCTCCGGCGTCACGGCGAGATCCACGTCACCCACAAGACCAAGCACCCCTACTCGATGTGGGGTATCGAGCAGCTGGCCTCCCAGTCCTCGCTCGCCATGGTCGAGCAAGCTGCCTTTCAGATACAAGACTACCCAGGTTATAACCAGAAGAGAGGGTCGAGCTGGAGGTGCGACCAAGACTTCGCTATAGGTGATTGCTGCACCTTCAAGTTCTGCCTCGAATGGTGGGCGTCGGATGATGATCGCTTTTTTTAGTCAGGCCTGTGCGTGTGACTTCAGCGGTTTCATGTGTCCTCGATCGTTAGAGGCTGTAGATCTCGCCACAATGATCCAGCCTTGGAGCTGTTCTGTGTGGGTGTGGGGATCCAAATGGCCCGGCCACGTCCGTTTGTGTCCGTTTCAGTCTTGGAACTGTTCTTATGCTGTCTATTTTTTCTTTTTATTGAGTAGCTGTATGCTGTCTATTCACAGTGAACGAAAAAATGCAACAGCTTATCAGTTTAGCTCCATGGCTATGCTTTCTCTTTCATTTCTACTCCATCCGTAACAAAATATAAGACGTTTTTATGCCCAACCAGAAAAAAACATCTTTACATTTTGATATATAAAGGAAGTACTTTTCTTCCGAGATGTGTGTGTGGGTGTGGGGAGAGGGAAATAAGACGAGAAAGCGCGCCCACCCTTTCTGGAACTGCCCAAGTGCGCTCGTCACCCTTAATCTCGAAAAGTGGCGGACCTATGTGCAATGCCGAGGGGGCCGACGCCCCCCCCCCCCCCCAGCGGTAGCATACTTGCTGAAGAGAAAAAAAAAGTAAGAGCCTTAAATTAAGAAGATTGTTGTCTTTTGGCCCCTTCAAAGGTGCATACTTTCTCTTTGGCCCTCCCTTTGATTCGCCGCTAGCTCCGCCACTGATTTTGGATTGGATGTCTTGAAGGTCAGCGTGTTAGATTCATTATGAAAGGAAAAAAGTATTTATTTTGTTGCAAACAAATCTCCCAAGAGAGAAGCATGGTCCGGCATCACAACATGTGCATCCACCACTCTTTAACCGAAGGAAAGACGGTCTAGCTAGCCAGACAACTCTGGTTGGGGCCTAGCCAATTTCCTAACATACTCCATGTCTGGATAGAGTTTCGACATTTGAAAAGGAGGTGATATGCAGTCTTCGTCTCTCTTACATAATTGGCAAAGGTCATGGTTACGCCAACCTCTCCAGTCTATTTTATCTGTAGTCCAAACCCTAGGGGCGCAATGCTTCAAGACCAGCTAAGGCATGTCTGAGTTGATGACTCCAGTAGATTGCATCTTACCCAGATTTGGCAGATTACAAACCATCTGACCTGAATTTCCATCTAATTTCATCCATGTTTTCGTGTAGCAAAGTGACCTCCCCCAACTTACTCCACAGAAGGATCCTGCATGTGGTCGTGTAGATTTTTTTGTTGCGTAACACGTTCCCCTACAATGGTGGCCGATGGACTTCGCATGGTAGTGTGGTGTGTCCCGGGGGAAAGCTCTGCCTGATGGTGTCGGTGCCAGTGAAGATGACGCTCTTGAGCGCCGCTCCCCTTTTTAGAGGTGCCATCGTGGGTTGGCCTCCTCCACCACGGGCTTTGGATGGGAACCCTTGAGTTGGCATGCCAGACAGGGCGATGGCTGCATTCTGGCACCGTTCCCTCCTTGGAGGTCCCGTCCATTGAGCAAGGCCCCTCTCTATAGATTATCAAGATTGTGGTTCATGTACGGTAGCTTTCTCTCTTTGTGGTGACGATTCTGTGGTCTTGGTGGCAGTGCTCTCAATGGAAGCTAGGTTCGGCGGGGTCGCTATGTTCGGAGGCCTCCCTTTTGGTCATGGTGTTTTTTTCCATTGAGGCACTAGTGAGAGCATCCCATCGTCGGATGATGTGACACCCTTCGAGCCGAGCCGAGGGAGCAGGGGGGTCATTTCGACGATGGAACTAGAAGGCGCTCAAGTGCCAGTAAAACCAAGTGATGGTGATGGCATGGCCTTTGTTGACATCTATATTCTTCTCGAGTTTGCCTCGTCTGTTGCTTCAGTCCTCCGATCGCGTATGAGGGCTTTGACGACTCCAAGCAGTGCTCAATTATTTCTTGTTATCTCCTTGGGTCATCTGGGTTCTTTGTTACCCCACCTAAGAACCCTTGTATCTTGCCATTGCCTTTTATTTATACTGTGGTGTTGTGTTGTTCTGTTGGTTGTAAGGGCTTCGCCAATTTAAAGCCGACCGATAGCCTTTTTTCTCTGAAATAAACATGCGCTCACAAAGTTTGGTTCTAATGTGAAATAAGGCCTCCCTACAACCAGAATATTTATTATCATGAATGACCAGCCCACGTCTAGGTTATACATGTTACACGTATAACATTCAACCCTAATTGTGACACATGCAACAAGTCAAAAAAGGGGCTCTATTTCATAGGAGCATATGAGGCGCACAGTAAGGAGGGGTGGAAGATTCCGGCCATGCTTTTTTTTACCGTTTTGGGGAAGTCCAATGCCTCGCCAAACTTCCTTTTTTGACATGTTTCCTTATTAGGAACTTCCAGAAATACATGTAAGATTTTTTTCTTTTAAGAAGAAGATAAGAACAATAGGCTCACCACGGTGGTGCCAGCGACGAGATCGGCATGGGCGATCGACGACGGTGAGGACAGGGACGGAGACGGGATGGCACCCTACACATGTGCAAACTCTAAGAAGTTAATTTGAGCTCAAACTGTGCACATACACTCCTCCACTAAAACACTTCTAGAGCATTTGAAATGAGCTAAACTAGTAGTGAGAGATGAAACGTTGAAGTTGCTAACCTTTTAGAACACTTGGATAGTTGGTGCATTGTCAAATCTAGACAAATCTTGGGGAAAATGGAGTTTGGAGGTCGAGTTTGGAGAGGAGAAAGCTTAAATGTGGCTCAAGCATTTCACCGAACACCTCGTGTGCATAGTAGGTGAGAACAGAGAAACACACACCTTCCACACGTTGGCTGGCCAAAAAAAAACAGAGGACAGAGCGGGCAGGGGCGACCATATATATAGGCATCTTTTTAGTCTCGGTTGGTGTTTAGAACCAAGACTAAAGCCCCCCCCCCTTTTAGTCCCGGTCCAAGGCACCAACCGGAACTAAAGAGGTTGGGCTAGGAGCTAGGCCCTTTAGTCCCGGTTGGTGGCTGGAACCCTGACTAAAGGTCCCAGCCGAATCGGGATTGATGCCTGTCGCGGCTCGGCCAACGTCCTACCCGCTCGAACCGGGATTGATGCTCCCATTAGTCCCGGTTCGTAACACGACCGGGACTGTTGCTCTGATCTAGCAAAAACCAAAGGTGTGTTTTCTACTAATGTTATGTTGTTATGTTGGTTGTAAGGGCTTCACTAGTTTAAAGTCAAGTGATAGCCTTTTTTCTAAAATAAAGGGTCTTTTACATCTGTGTCCCTAACTCGAACCCACTACTCAGATTTGCCCCTAATTTCAAAGCTTGCGCAAATTTGCCCCTACGCCGTCAAGTCTCCTTATAGAAATACCCCTCCATGTCGTTTCCGTCAGGTCAAAGGGCTTTGACCGTTTTCTGGGCGTTTGTTGGACGTTTTGCCCCTGAAAAAAAATAAGATATAAATTTAAAAAGAAGAGAGAGAGAGAGAGAGAACGCATGCTAGCCTTTTGGCCCAGAAAAGCCCAGCCAGCCCAGCCCACTGGATGGTCATCTTCTTCGTCTTCAGAGGCTAAGGGCGTGTCCGGCCGCCCGTTCACCCGAGCGCCGCCGTTAACGTGGCCAACGACGGCAAGAAGCCGGACCGCCGTGTCTGCAAGGCCCGCCGTAGAATAGAGCATCACCACACCGTAGATCTGGACCTCGGGTGCCTTGCAACTACGCAACCGACGAGATCACCGCCACCTCTGCCCACCGGCCGCCGTCTTCGATTTTCCGTCGTACAAGGTCCCTTGGTGCTCCCTTATCGTATAGGAGATCCATACGGTGTTGCGGAACTTCCGGACATGTCGCCGACGAGCTCTTCTTTGTCCAGCCGCCTCCCCACGACGCCTTGCTCCGGCGGCCGTAGGCGAGGTCCGTGTGCTCATGCTCGGCCGTCCCCAGACCCTTTGAAGACTCTGGCATGCTCGCAGTGAGACGCTGATGCCGACCCCTCTCCCCCCTGCTTTCTAGCCCCCCTGCCACCTAGCTTTGACCGCTGCCGCCGGCGGCCTAGGCCATGCCCGACACTCTGGCCGTCCCCGCTCGCCCTGCCACTTCTATTCAACGTGGAGCAAGCCCAGGAGCGCAAAGGACCATTCCACCAGTCGTTTGGTCGCCAGAACAGAGCTCCCCCGCCCTCCGCCGTGGCGTTTGCTCGCCGGCGGCTTAACGCCGGTGGTTCGATTAGTACTAATGGGCTTTCTATGACATGTGGGGCCCATTAGCTAGATTAGCACTAATCCTACCATGTGTTAAATATTATGCTAATTACCGAGACAAAATCGGCAGGCCCTACCAATTAACAAAACTGCTAAACTAATTAAAAATAACTAGACACTTACATGTGGGGTCCCACGTGTAAGTGAGAGAGGAGGTGGAGAGAGAGGGTAGAGAGAGTGAGGGGTGAGAGAAACTGTTTTTCCTTTTTATTTTTTTCTCACTCGGTCCCACTTGTAAGTGACACATGGAGGTAGGGGCAAATTGTCCAAAAAATGTCAGTTAGACGGTCAAACCCCTTTGACCGGACGAAAACGGAATGGAAGGGTATTTTTGTAAGGTCACTTAACGACGGAGGGGTAAATTTGAGCATGCTTCAAAATTAGGGATAAATCTGAGTAGATGGTTCGAGTTAAGGATAGAAATGCAGATGGCCCTAAAATAAACATGCGCTCACAAAGTTCGGTTGCTAATGTGAAATAAGGCCTCCCTACAACCAGAATATGTATTATCATGAATGACAAACCACGTCTAAGTTATACATGACGTATAACATATTAACATACAACCCTAATTGTGACACACGTAACAAGTCAAAATAGGGGCTCTATTTCATAGGAGCATAGGAGGCGCACAGTAAGGAGGGGCGGAAGATTTCGACCATGCTTTTTTACGGTTTTGGGAAAGTCCAATGCCTCGGCAAACTTCCCTTTTTGACATGTTTCCTTGTTAGCAACTTCCAAAAATATGTGTCTACAACTTTAAAAAAAAATCCGTCTTTCAGAATTTTAAACTTTAAAAGAATTTCCGTACTTACTTGTAGAGTCTTTTATAGTTCTAAAAATTTCCACAAAAATGGAATTTCTATATTTTTGAATTTTTAGAAATTCATACTTTCAAAATACTCAACTTTCAAGAACTTTTATAAATTATGAAATTTGAACCCCCAATTTTTGGATGTTCAATTTTTTAGGAACTTCACAAAAAAAAAGAAAAAATGAATAAATTCCATGGGCCATGCGGTAGGCCTCCACCCCTCAGCCGGCGCCCGTGTCCCGAAGGTAATCTTCCAACGCGCACACTTCGTACGGGCGGCCCTCCTCGGGCCACAACATGTGGCGCCCTCATAAGGTGCATTCTCTCACTCGTGGGTGAGGTGGCGCGCCTCGACGACGACGTTGGCGAACCATGGTCGCCTGAGCGCGGTGGTGGCATACAACCTCTTGTCGATGTTGCACGAGAGGAGCCCCTTGAGGACTTCGAAGCCTTCTTTGGAGAGGCGGTCCTCGGAAAAGTGCTCACGGAGCTTGTTGCGGGAAATGACATGCGGCGGCGTCACCAGCTTTCCGGCGAGTGACAATGACTCGTAGGCTGGCAAGATGGTGAACAATGGCACGCCGAGAACGCGGAAGATGGCGAGGAGCTGTTGGGCATCGTCGTCCCCGTCGAAGAGCGGCTTCCCGGAGAGGAGCTCGGCCATGACGCAGCCGAGGGACCACATGTCAACCGTGGCATCGTAGTTGGTTTCGCCAAGGAGCATCTCCGGCGCCATGTACCGGCGTGTGCCGTGCTGGCCGTACGGCGCGGGCTCGGATATGGACACCGCGAGCCCTAGGTCGCAGATCTTGACGTTGCTGATGCCGTCCGCGCCGACGAGGATGTTCCCCGGCTTGATGTCGCGGTGGATGATGTCATGATGCGGAGCCCGTGCATGTGCTTGGCGGCGCCGAGGAGCTGCTCCATGATGCAGCGCACATCGGCCTCGGGGAACGGCCGGCCGCGCCGGTGCCCATGGAGGACGTGGTGCAGGCTGGGCCCGACGCACTCTATCACGACGGAGAGCTTCCCGGCGAAGGGGCGAGCGAGAGCGCCCGGAGCTCGACGATGGCGCGGTGGCGGTGACACGCCGCGAGGAAGGCCGCCTCGCACAGCGTGCGGGCGTCGGCGCAGCCGCAGGCGATGCCGGCGGCCTCGTGCGCGCAAGGGAGCGGCTTCTTGACGGCGACGGTCCAGCCGTGGGTGAGGTGGCGCGCCTCGACGACGCCGCCGTAGCCGCCCTCGCCGAGCGCGCGCGTCTCCTGGTAGTCGGTGGAGCTCCAGTAGCGCGCCCTCTTGCAGAAGGTGAGCATCGGGGCGCCGCCGTTCGTGTCCACCTTGAAGTCGGGGTGGTCGCCGCCGGGGAAGACGCCCATCGGGAACGGAGGAGGAGGAGGAGGAGGTCGATGGAAGCGCGGCCGGAAAGGAAAGGAAACGAGGAGAGGATCGCATGGTGGCGGCTGTATATATTGAGGCGTCAGCGAGACGTACTCGAGTGGTCCCCGTACCCCACGAGGTCAACGCGCTGCGTGGCTCTGGCTTGGGCGAGACTACGACGGAAGCATGTACGCATTTGGATTCGTAGCCGGAGACGAAGTGGAAACCGGAAACGGGAGGGAAAAAGGGACTGCCTCCAATTTCAATTTTACCCCATGGTGTCAAATTATGATCCGAGTTTTTACTCTATCCGGTCGTTTTGATCGACATTTTTTTTCACTCTCTCGCCGTTCGGTTTGCGTCGTTCGCCGCTGTCGTGGACCCCGTGCGCCTCTACTCCGACACCATCACGATCGGCCGGCTCCTTCAACGACCCAGCGGCCTCGCGCGACAGGCGGCCCCTCATGGTCGTCGTGTGTGCGCCGTCGATCTACGTCGACCGTCTCCGTCCTTTTCGACCCGGACACCTGCATCGCCTCCATCCAGCGGCCGCGCGCCATGCGGCGGCCAATCATAGCCGCCGCTCGCGCGTCGGCCCGCCAATCGTTCCACGCCACCCGCCTCCGCCGCATCTACAGGGTGGCCCTGCGGGTTGCCTCGCCGGCCTCATCCCTACTACGTCCACTACTAGGAAAAGGGCTGCTAGTGGCGCATCTGTTTTCGCTACTAATGGTGCACTACAGGTGCGCCACTAGCACCACGCCATTAGAATTTTTTACTAATGACGCAACACTGGTGCGCCATTAGTATCTGGTATGCTAATAGCGCACCACAGGTGCGTCATTAGTATAGCCCACGGTGCGCTATTAGTATCTGGTCACTATGGCTTAATCTCGGGTCAATATGCTTAATATCAAGTCAAATCGCACTTTGTGGTCAAACTTTCTGGAAGGTCATCTATCCTCACACTACTCCAGCCCAAGCACGCTTAACTTCGCAGTTCTATCCAACCCCAGCACCAGCTCACTTCACTGGCACTTGTTGATATATCTATCATATCAATCCTATTAAACCTTGTTGATGTCTAGGACTTAGTTCATGTTCATGAGTATGATGAAATTTTGAAAAAATATTTCAAACTTTCCGGTCATATTACGTATCATATTTTGAAAAAAATCAAATTTTTTTTGAAACATTTTTTTTCTGTTACTAGTGACGCACCTAGCAAACGGTGCGCCACTAGTAAGTTTGAATTTTTTTTCCATTTTTTCCCTCTAGATCTTAAAAGCTCCGTAACTTTTTTCTGTTAGGTTTTTGGGGATTTTGAAAATGTTTAACGAGGTTCCCATTTTACAAATTCCAGAGAGATTTTGCAAATAAAGTCGAAATTCATATTTGTAAATTTTCCCAACAAGTAGACCACGTATCACATGGGAAACTTATTTTATTACATTTTTTTTGACATTTCCAACATTTTCTTTTATTTTTTTAAACTAAAAAGGCGGTCCACCGGGGGGGGGGGTGGTGCATTCGGTGGAATTTTTGGGCCAAGTTAGTAATGGCGCACCGTGGGTGTGGTGCGGCATTACTAGTTCAACTAGTAATGGCGCACCACACCCATGGTGCGCCATTACTAGTTTTGAAAAAAATAAAAAATTAAAAAAAATGAAAAAATTTTACTAGTGGCGCACCGTGGATGTGGTGCACCATTACTAGTTACTAGTTTAACTAGTAATGGCGCACTATCCACCGGTGCGCCATTACTAGTTTAAAAAAATAAAAAAATTTGAAAAAAATTACTAGTGGCGCACCGTGGATGTGGTGCGCCATTACTAGCTTAACTAGTAATGGCGCACTATCCACTGGTGCGCCATTACTAGTTTTGAAAAAAATGAAAAAAAAATTGTTACCGATGATGCATCGTGGATGTGGTGCGCCATTAGTATATAGTAGTGGCACACCACATGTCTGGTGCGCCATTAGTGGCCATATCATCTATAGCCCTTTTCCTAGTAGTGGTCGGGCCGGCCGCGTTAGGTCCGTTGGCTGCCTCGAGCTCGGGCGCCGCTGCTCCGTTGGTCGCTCGGGCCTCGCTGCCCGAGCGCCGACGCTGCTTTGGTGGTCCGGGTGTCGGTGCTGACGCGCTCGCCCACACGTCGTCCCACGCCGTCCATCGTCACCGGCTTCATCTCGGACTCCGCCTCCTTCATCGGGCAGCGTCCCCAACCTCGCGTGTGATTGCATTGATCACCCACCCGCCGCCGCGAACCGCATTGATGACCCACAAGTATAGGGGATCTATCGTAGCCCTTTCGATAAGTAAGAGCGCCAAACCCAACGAGGAGCAGAAGGAAATGACAAGCGGTTTTTAGTAAGGTATTCTCTGCGAGCACTGAAATTATCGGTAACCAATAGTTTTGTGATAAAGTAATTCGTAACAGGTAACAAGTAACAAAAGTAAACAAGGTGCAGTGATAACCCACAAGAGGGGATCAATTGTAGCATCTTTCGATAAGTAAGAGTGTCGAACCCAACGAGGAGCTAAATGTAGAACAAATATTTCCTCAAGTTTTATCGACCACCGATACAACTCTACGCATGCTTGACGTTCGCTTTACCTAGAACAAGTATAAAATTAGAAATACTTTGTAGGTGTAACGGGATATGTTTTCAAGAAAGAGCACGTAAATAAAAACTAGGGGCTGTTTAGGTAAAGAAGCAATAAAGTTAGTATGGCGAGTGTGAAAAGTGGTGGTAGGAGTTGCGAAATTGTCCCTAAGCAATTGACTAATTTACTAGACCGATAGCAAGTTTTATGTGAGAGAGGCTGCTGCTAGCATGTCATCCTGACTTGGAATTATATGCACTTATGATTGGAACTATTAGCAAACATCCGCACTACTAACGTTTATTAAGGTAAAACCCAACCATAGCATTAAGATATATTGGTCTCCCTTCAATCCCGTATGCATCAATTTCTATGCTAGGTTGAACCTTCTGTCACTCTTGCCCTGCAATACATAGTCCTATCAACATACAACCAACCCTATGGTGTGATCCACGCGCGCGCTCATATGATGTGCACCAAGGGATAGTAACATCACCACAAGAAAATTAAACCAATCATAGCAATTCACCAATTACTGATAGGACAACGAAAATCTACTCAGACATCATAGGATGGCAACACATCATTGGATAATAATATGAAGCATAAAGCACCGTGTTCAAGTAGAGAGTACATCGGGTAGCGGGAGAGTGGGCCGCTGTAGATAGATGGGTGATGAATATGTTGGTGAACATGAGGTAGGTGTCGGTGTAAATCGCCGGCACACGATGATGGCCCCGGCGGTGTTCCGGCGCCACCGGTAGAGAGGGGGAGAGGGCCACTTCTTATTCTCCTTCCTTTACCTTCTCCCTAGATGGGAGAAGGGTTTCCCCTCTGGTCCATGGCCTCCATGGCGGCGGAGGGGCGAGAGCCCCTCCGAGATTGGATCTGTCTCTCCATCTCTCTCTTTTTCTGCGTTCCAGATTCTGCCATTTCACCGTTTCTTAAATTCCCAAAGATACGTACTCCGATTGGGTTGAATTTTGGACACGGTTTTTATGCGGATATTAGCTTTCTTTCGGCGAAAGAAGGGCACCAACCACCTTACAGGGTGGCCACTAGGGCCCAGGGAGCGCCTGACCCCCTGAGGCGCGCCCCCTGCCTCGTGGCCCCCTCGGGCATCGTCCCACGTTGATTCTTCATCCCAAAAATCACATATATTCCAAAAAAAATCTCCGTCAGTTTTTATCCCGCTTGGACTCCGTTTGATATGGATTTTCTGCGAAACAAAAAATATGCAACAAACAGGAACTGGCACTGGGCACTAGATCAATATGTTTGTCCCAAAAATAGTATAAAAATTTGCCAAAAGTATATGAAAGTTGTAGAATATTGGCATGGAATAATCAAAAATTGTAGATACGACGGAGACGTATCAGCATCCCCAAGCTTAATTCCTGCTCGTCCTCGAGTAGGTAAATGATAAAAAAGATAATTTTTGATATGGAATGCTACCTAGCATAGTCTTGATCATGTAATCTAATCTAATCATGGCATGAATATTAATACACAAGTGATTCAAAGCAATAGTCTATCATTTGACATTAAGACAATAATACTTCAAGCATCCTAATAAAGTAATCATGTCTTTTCAAAATAACATGGCCAAAGAAAGTTATCCCTACAAAATCATATGGTCTGGCTATGCTCCATCTTCACCACACAAAATATTCAAATCATGCACAACCCCGATGACAAGCCAAGCAATTGTTTCATACTTTTGACGTTCTCAAACCTTTTCAACTTTCACGCAATACATGAGCGTGAGCCATGGATATAGCATTATAGATGGAATAGAATATGATGGTGGAGGTTGTGTGGAGAAGACAAAAAGGAGAAAGTCTAACATCGACGCGGCTAATCAACGGCTATGGAGATGCCCATCAATTGATGTCAATGCGAGGAGTAGGGATTGCCATGCAATGGATGCACTAAGAGCTATAAGTGTATGAAAGCTCAAATTGAAAACTAAGTGGGTGTGCATCCAACTTGCTTGCTATGAAGACCTAGGGCATTTGAGGAAGCCCATCATTGGAATATACAAGGCAAGTTCTATAATAAAAATTCCCACTAGTATATGAAAGTGATAACTCAAGAGACTCTCTAGATGAAGAACATGGTGCTACTCTCAAGCACAAGTGTGGTAAAAGGATAGTAACATTGTCCCTTTTTAGGCTTCTTTGGCCTCTATCTTTTTTTGGGGGGGGGGGCTTCTTTGGCCACTTTTATTTTGATCATGGGACAGTGTTCTAATAATGATTATCATCACACTTTTATTTACTTACAAATCAATATTACAACTCGATACTAGAACAAAGATATGACTCTATATGAATGCCTCCGACGGTGTACCAGGATGTGCAATCATCTAGCGTAGCAACACATCAAAAAATGGATAAGCCATGAAAACATCATGCTAGCTATCTTACGATTATGCAAAGCAATATGACAATAAATGCTCAAGTCATGTATATGATGATGGAAGTTGCATGGCAATATATTTCGGAATGGCTATGGAAATGCCATAATAGGTAGGTATGGTGGCTGTTTTGAGGAAGATATAAGGAGGCTTATGTGTGATAGAGCGTATCGTATCACGGGGTTTGGATGCACCGGTGAAGTTTTCACCAACTCTCGAGGTGATAAAGGGCAATGCACGGTACCGAAGAGGCTAGCAATGATGGATGGGTGAGAGTGCGTATAATCCATGGACTCAACATTAGTCATAAAGAAATCACATACTTATTGCAAAAATCTATTAGTCATCGAAACAAAGTACTATGCGCATGCTTCTAGAGGGATAGATTGGTAGGAAAAGACCATCGCTCGTCCCCGACCGCCACTCATAAGGAAGACAATCAATAAATACCTCATGCTCCAACTTCGTTACATAACGGTTCACCATACGTGCATGCTACAGGAATCACAAACTTCGACACAAGTATTTCTACAATCCACAACTACCCACTAGCATGATTCTAATATCACCTATTTATATCTCAAAACTATTGCAAGGAATCAAACATATCATATTCAGTGATTTACGAGTTTTATGTAGGATTTTATGACTAACCATGTGAATGACCAATTCCTGCTGTCATCTCTAAATAGATATAAGTGAAGCAAGAGAGTTTAATTCTTTCTACAAAAGATATGCCCATGCTCTAAGAAATATAAGTGAAGCAAAAGATCATTCTACAAATGGCGGTTTTCTAAGTGAAAAGAAACAGTCAATCCAAACTTCAAATGATATAAGTGAAGCACATGAAGCATTCTATAAAGCCATACTCAAAAGATATAAGTGAAGTGCAATGAGAATTCTATAAATCTACCATGGACTATCTCATACCAGCATGGTGCATAAAACAAAAGTGAAAACTAAATGCAAAAGACGCTCCAAGATTTGCACATATCATGTGACGAATAAAAATATAGCTCCAAGTAAAATTACCGATGATTGTTAGAAGAAAGAGGGGATGCCTTCCAGAGCATCCCGAAGCTTGGTTGCTTGGGAGTCCTTGAATATTTCCTTGGGGTGCCTCGGGCATCCCCAAGCTTAGGCTCTTGCCACTCCTTATTCCTTCATCCATTGTGATCTCTCCCAAAACTAGAAAACTTCAATCACACAAAACTTAACAGAAAGTTCGGTAAGATCCGTTAGTATAATAAAGAAATCACTACTCTAGGTATTGTTGCAAACCAATTCATATTTTGTTTTTGCATTGTAGCTACTGTAATATAACTTTTCCATGGCTTAATACACTGATAGAAATCGATAGTTTCATCAAAACAAGTAAACTATGCATCAAAAACAGAATCTGTCTTAAACAGGACAGCCTGAAATAATCTGAACATTCACCATACCTCTGGTACTCCAAAAATACTGAAAAATTAGGAAAAATAAAAAATTTGTATAGAAAGACTGTTCAAAAAGTTTCAGAACCGTTTGATGTTCCAGTAAAAAAATGTAAAATCACGCACTAGAGCCAAAGTTTCTGTTCTGCACCGCACAAACCGACAAGCAATGTAAACATCCTAAAGGCAATTCATGGCACGTTATTTTTATAATACAATGGAATTGTACAAGGGGATAATTATTTTTGTTGAAAAGTTTCTGTAATCAAGATTCATAATGTTTCCGTGAGCATGAACAAAGTTCAAGGAGCTCCCCCACTTCAACAATGCTTGTCTCTCTCACTTTCACTTTCCTTTTCGAAAAGTTTTGGGTTCCCCTTTTTATTTTTATTTTTTAGAACTATATAAAAGCACTCAACATAAATAAATGACTCTCTAAAACTTCCGGGTTGTCTCCCTGGCAGCGCTTTCTTTAAAGCCATTAAGCTAGGCATATAGTGGTCAAGTAATGGATCCACCCGGATCCCAAGGTATATCAAAGCCAATTTTAATTAACAATGATTTATGATTTAGTAGTGAGCGCAAAGTAACATATATCATGGAACAACGAAGTATAGCTCTCTTCCTATGCATCGGCATGTCATAAAAGAACAATTCATGCACACATAGTAAAGGCCAATGCATAGTATAAACAGTTTCTTGCAATTTTATCATATTTGAAACATGGAGAGGCGGAGATGTAGTTCCTCTCTCATAATAATTGCAAGTAGGAGCAGTAAGCACATGCATATTATATCTATCAAAATTATCATGTGCAACGGTAAAAGGCCACCCATCAATATAATCCTTAATAAGTGCAAACTTCTCCGATATAGTGTAGTCGGGAGAATTCAAAAAGATAATAGGACTATCATGCATGGGTGCAATAGCAACAATTTCATGTTTAACATAAGGAACTATAGCAAGTTCATCTCCATAAGCATAATTCATATTGGCATCTTGGCCACAAGCATAGCAAGCATCAAGTTCATCAAAAAGGGATATTTCAAACGAATCAATGGGATCATAGCAATTATCATGGCATTCATCCTCTGGTAAGAACGAAGGGAAATTAAATAATGTATGAGTTGAAGAGTTACTCTCATTAGAAGGTGGGCACGGGTAGCTAATCCGCTCTTCCTCTTTTTATTCTTCGCTCTCCTCATCATCTTTTTCATCCAATGAGCTCACAGTTTCATCAATTTCATCTTCCATAGACTCCTGCAAAATATTAGTCTCTTTTTGGACAGTGGAGGAGTCCTCAATATATGGTTTAACATAGTCATTAGAAGCATAATTATCATAACAATATTTAAGTATGGCAAAATTTCCAGATTTGTAAAGAGTAGCATCATACTTTCCAATCAAAGAAGCAATTTCATAAGCACCCTTAAAAGCAACAAATTCTTCAATTTGTTGAACATCATCATAATTATAAACACCCTTAGCATACGAAGATACGATTCCATTATCACTAAACTCACATTGGTAGGGAAGGTGTTTCTTAGGGTCTTCAGAACAACAAGTAAAATCATATATTTCACATAAATTCCAAGCATAGCATTGCAAACGATGAATTTGATCACGTAAAAGTTTCCCTTTTTGAGATAAGCGGTGTCGCACATAACAAGCATGCTCATCTAAAGATTTGCCTTCAACTAAGCTAGTTGGGGTTTCAGCACGAGCACATAGGGATCGAAGTTGATCCAAGTAAAAAGCTTGAGGAGTGTGATAGATTTTGAGTGGTTCTTCAACCATTGGTTTAGTAGGTACAACTAATTTTTTTGGTATTTTGCGTTTCCTACCCATAACTAAAGATAGAAAACAAGAGCACAAAATAAAAACTACTTAGTGATAAAGAAAACAAGCACACACGAGAATATTCACCCCACGCTATAACTCCTTGGCAACGGCGCCATAAAAAGGTCTTGATAACCCACAAGTATAGCCTCTTTCGATAAGTAAGAGTGTCAAACCCGACGAGGAGCTAAAGGTAGAACAAATATTCCCTCAAGTTTTATCGACCACCGATGCAACTCTATGCACGCTTGACGTTCGCTTTACCTAGAAAAAGTATAAAACTAGAAATACTTTGTAGGTGTAACGAGATATGTTTGCAAGAATATAAAGAGCACGTAAATAAAAACTAGGGGCTGTTTTGGTAAATAAGCAATAAAGTTAGTATAGCGAGTGTGGAAAAGTGGTGGTAGGAGTTGCGAAATTGTCCCTAAGCAATTGACTACTTTACTAGACCGATAGCAAATTTTATGTGAGAGAGGCCGCTGCTAGCAAGTCATCCCTGACTTGAAATTCTATGCACTTATGATTGGAACTATTAGCAAGCACCCGCAACTACTAGTGTTCATTAAGGTAAAACCCAACCATAGCATTAAGATATATTGGTCCCCCTTCAATCCCGTATGCATCAATTTCTATGCTAGGTTGAAGCTTCTGTCACTCTTTCCCTCCAATACATAGTCCTATCAACATACAACCAACCCTATGGTGTGATCCATGTGCGCGCTCATATGATGGGCACCAAGGGACAGCAACATCACCACAAGAAAATTAAACCAATCATAGCAATTCACCAATTACTGATAGGACAACGAAAATCTACTCAGACATCATAGGATGGCAACACATCATTGGATAATAATATGAAGCATAAAGCACCATGTTCAAGTAGAGAGTACATCGGGTAGTGGGAGAGTGGGCCGTTGTAGATAGATGGGGGAAGGTGATGAATATGTTGGTGAACATGAGGTAGGTGTTGGTGTAGATCACCGACACACGATGATGGCCCCGGCGGTGTTCCGGCGCCACCGGTAGAGAGGGGGAGAGGGCCACTTCTTATTCTTCTTCCTTTACCTTCTCCCTAGATGGGAGAAGGGTTTCCCCTCTGGTCCATGGCCTCCATGGCGGCGGAGGGGCGAGAGCCCCTCCGAGATTGGATCTGTCTCTCCATCTCTCTCTTTTTCTGCGTTACAGATTCTACCATTTCACCGTTTCTTAATAATATGAAGCATAAAGCACCATGTTCAAGTAGAGAGTACATCGGGTAGCGGGAGAGTGGGCCGCTGTTGATAGATGGGGGAAGGTGATGAATATGTTGGTGAACATGACCTCAACTCCAACTCTATATATTTGCTTTCGGGGAGAAAAATCAGAGAGAAGGATTCATCGCGTTTTACGATACGGAGCTGCCGCCAAGCCCTAAAACCTCTCAGGAGGGCTGATCTGGAGTCCGTTCGGGGCTCCGGAGAGGGGAATCCGTCGCCATCGTCATCATCAACCTTCCTCCATCACCAATTTCATGATGCTCACCGCCGTGTGTGAGTAATTTCATCGTAGGCTTGCTGGACGGTTATGGGGTGGATGAGATTTATCATGTAATCGAGTAAGTTTTGTTAGGGTTTGATCCCTAGTATCCACTATGTTCTGATATTGATGTTGATATGACTTTGCTGTGCTTAATGCTTGTCACTAGGGCCTGAGTGCCATGATTTCAGATCTGAACCTATTATGTTTTCATCAATATATGAGAGTTCTTGATCCTATCTTGCAAGTCTACAGTCACCTACTATGTGTTATGATCCGGCAACCCCGAAGTGACAATAACCGGGACCACTCCCGGTGATGAACGTAGTTTGAGGAGTTCATGTATTCACTATGTGTTAATGCTTTGGTCTGGTACTCTATTAAAAGGAGGCCGTAATATCCCTTAGTTTCCAGTAGGACCCCGCTGCCACGGGAGGGTAGGACAAAAGATGTCATGCAAGTTCTTTTCCATAAGCACGTATGACTATATTCGGAATACATGCCTACATTACATTGATGAATTGGAGCTAGTTCTGTGTCACCCTAGGTTATGACTGTTACATGATGAACCACATCCGGCATAATTATCTATCACCGATCCATTGCGTACGAGCTTTCCATATATTGTTCCTCGCTTATTTACTTTTCCGTTGCTATTATTATCATCACTACAAAATATCAAAAACATTACTTATGTTATCATTACCTTTTGCTACCATTACCACTACTATCATATTACTTTGCTACTAAATACTTTGCTACAGATATTAAGTTATCCAGGTGTGGTTGAATTGACAACTCAGCTGCTAATACTTGAGAATATTCTTTGGCTCCCCTTGTGTCGAATCAATAAATTAGGGTTGAATACTCTACCCTCAAAAACTGTTGCGATCCCCTATACTTGTGGGTTATCAAGACCATTTTCTGGCGCCGTTGCCGGGGAACATAGCTCTATTCTTTGAGTCACTTGGGATTTATATCTGCTTATCATTATGAAGAACTTGAGAGATCCAAAAGCCAAGATTTATCCCTCAACTATGAGGGGAGGTAAGGAACTGCCATCTAGCTCTGCACTTGATTCACCTTCTGTTTTGAGTAAGCTTGCGACACCTAAACCTGCTTCTGCTATTCGTTCTGATATGCCGCATGTTATTGATGATGCCACTTTTGCTATGCATGATACTTATGCTGAAACTACTTCTATGCTTGATACTACTGTGCCACTTGGTAAATTTCTTGATGAACAACTTGCTAGGGTTAGAGAGAATGAAATTATTGAAACTGATAACATTGATGAAAGTGATGATGAAGAGACTCTCCCTAATAAAGTGATGATCAAAAAAGAATCTGCTTTAGCTATTTTAGCTTGCAAAGATAGATACGAGCTCAAGAGGTTATTAGCTAAATGGAAGCAGCAATCCCTTAATGCTAGAATGAAACCTGACCCTGCTTTTGCTACTTCACCTATCTGTGTTACTGATAAGGATTATGATCCTTTTCATGGCTGTGAATCTAAAATTGTTGCGGCACATCTTACTAAATTAAATAATATAGCCACCATGTTCACTAATGATGAGAAATATCGCTACCTTTATATCCTTAAAATATTTCCGTTCTCATTAAAGGGTGATGCTAAGATATGGTTTAATTCTCTTGATCCTGATTGTGTGCATAGTCCCAAGGATATGATTTATTACTTCTTTGCTAAATATTTCACTGCTCATAAGAAACAAGTTGCTTTGAGGGACACATATAATTTTGTGCAAATTGAAGAAGTGAGTCTCCCACAAGCTTGGGGGTGGCTTCTCAAGTTACTTAATGCTTTGCTTGATCATCCTCTTAAGAAAAATGAAATACTTGATATATTTTATAACGGACTAAGCGATGCTTCCAGAGATTACTTGGATAGTTGTGCTAGTTCTATTTTCAGGGAAAGAACACCGGATGAAGCTGAAATTCTATTGAATAATATGTTGACAAATGAAAATAATTGGACACTTCCTGAGCCAACTCCTGAACCTATTCCTAAACCAACTCCGAAGAAAAGGGGTGTTCTATTTCTCAGTCCTGAAGATATGCAAGCGACAAAGAAATCTATGAAAGAAAAAGATATTAAAGCTGAAGATGTTAAGAATTTACCTCCTATTGAAGAAATACACGGTCTTAATTTACCGCCTGTTAAAGAAACATATGATCTTAATCCATTACCTATTGAAGAAATACATGGTCTTGATAACCCGACACAGGTAGTAAAGGTAAATTCTCTCTATAGATTTGATGAAGGTGATATCCCTCGTTATAAGTCTGCTAGACAATGGTTAGATGAGTTTGACAATTTCATTGTTAAACAAGAAAACTTTAATGCTTATTGGTAGATAATTGAAATATAATCCTGATAGGCTTGAATACTTGGGTGATTATATGTCTAGAGTTAAAGGTGAACTTAAACTCATTAGTAAACATGCTTCTATAGTTACCACTCAAGTAGAACAAGTACTTAAGTCTCAAAATGATTTGCTCAATGAATTGAATAGTAAGAATAATGATTATGCTGTTAGAGTGGCTACTATAACTGGTAGAATGATTTAGGAACCACTATATCCTGAAGGCCACCCTAAGAGAATTGAGCAAGATTCTCAGAGAAATAATATAGATGTACTTAGTCCTTCTAAAAGGAAGAAAAAGAAAAATGATAGGACTTTGCATGCTCCTAGTGAACCTATCGCTGAAACACCTGAGAATCCAAATGTTATTTCTATTTCTGATGCTGAAACACAATCTGGTAATGAACCTGAAACTAGTGATAATATTAATGATAATGTTCATGATGATGCTCAACCTAGTAATGATAATGATATAGAAATTGAACCTGCTGTTGATCTTGATAACCCACAATCAAAGAATCAACGTTATGATAAGGAAGACTTTGTTGCTAGGAAACACGGAAAGGAAAGAGAGCCTTGGGTTCAGAAACCCATGCCTTTTCCTCCCAAACCATCCAAGAAAAAGGATGATGGGGATTTTGAGCGCTTTGCTGAAATGATTAGACCTATCTTTTTGCGTATGCGATTAACTGATATGCTCAAAATGAATCCTTATGCTAAGTATATGAAAGAAATTGTTACTAATAAAAGAAAGATACCGGAAGCTGAAATTTCCACCATGCTTGCTAATTATACTTTTAAGGGTAGAATACCAAAGAAACTTGGGGATCCAGGAGTACCCACTATACCATGCTCCATTAAAAGAAACTATGTTAAAACTTCTTTATGTGATCTTGGAGCCGGTGTTAGTGTTATGCCTCTCTCTTTATATCATAGACTTGATTTGAATAAGTTGACACCTACTGAAATATCTTTGCAAATGGCTGATAAATCAACTGCTATACCTGTCGGTATTTGTGAGGATGTGCCTGTTGTGGTTGCAAACGTTACTATTTTAACAGACTTTGTTATTCTTGATATTCCCGATGACGATAGTATGTCTATTATTCTTGGAAGACCTTTTTTGAATACTGCAGGGGCTGTTATTGATTGCACCAAAGGCAATGTCACTTTTCATGTTAATGGTAATGAGCATACGGTACACTTTCCGAGGAAACAACCTCAAGTCCATAGTATCAATTCTATCGGAAAAATTCCATCAATTATTTTGGGAGGTTTTGAATTTCTTCTTCCTACTGTCAAGAAGAAATATGATATTCTTATTGTTGGGGATGTGCATATCCCCGTTGAGGTAACCTAGTGTTATTCGAAAATTCTCCGGTTCCATGTTATTCGAAATGAGTTTGTTAACAAGACTTGATCAACCTTGTTAATGGATTTCTTTTGATGATCATGAGATGGATGAAGTTAGAAAACACAACTCTCTGTACCCTCCTTTTACTTTCTGTTATTTATATTAAATAAGATAAAAATAAGTATTTTCCGTCTGTTATCCGATTTATCCGTGCAATATAAAAATACCCCGAAAATAAAAGTTCTCCAAATGCCCTGAAATTTAAATATGATTTTTTCTGGAATATTTGAGAATAGTTGGCCCTGAGAACACAGCCCTGGGGGGCATCCACCTGGCCACGAGGGTGGAGGGCACGCCCTACCCCCCTGGGCGCGCCCCGCTGCCTCGTGGGCCCATGGTGGCCCTCCTCCACTTATTCCTACACCCACACACTCCTTCTTCCTCCCACAAACACGATTATCTAGTTCAAACCTGAGTCCAAGCTCATTTTACTGCCATTTTCGATCTCCTTGCTCAAAGCACCTCTCACAAAATTGCTTGGGGGATTGTTCCTTGGTATGTGATACGTCTCCAATGTATCTATAATTTTTGATTGCTCCATGCTATATTATTGACTGTTTTGGACATTATTGGGCTTTATTATCCACTTTTATATTATTTTTGGGACTAACCTATTAACCAGAGGCCCACCCCGGAATTGCTGTTTTTTTTGCCTGTTTTAGGGTTTCGAAGAAAAGGAATATCAAACGGAGTCCAAACGGAATGAAACCTTCGGGAACGTGATTTTATCAACGAACAAGACCAGGGAGACTTGGACCCTACATTAAGAAAGAAAAGAGGAGGCCACGAGGTAGGGGGCGCGCCCACCCCCACCAGGCGCGCCCTCACTTGTGCTTCATTATTAGAGCATTGTCCCAGTGATGATCATCATTGTTGTAATTGTTGAGTTGTAAGAAAAATAAAAGTGTGATGATCATCATTATTAGAGCATTGTCCTAGTGAGGAAAGGATGATGGAGACTATGATTCCCCCACAAGTCGGGATGAGACTCCGGACGAAAAATAAAGAAATAAATAAAAGAGAAAGAAAAGAGGCCATAAAAAGAGAAAATGCCCAAATAAAAAAATGAGAGAAAAAGAGAGAATGGACAATGTTACTATCCTTTTACCACACTTGTGCTTCAAAGTAGCACCATGATCTTCATAGTAGAGAGTCTCTCATGTTATCACTTTCATATACTAGTGGGAATCTTTCATTATAGAACTTGGCTTGTATATTCCAATGATGGGCTTCCTCAAAATGCCCTAGGTCTTCATGAGCAAGCAAGTTGGATGCACACCCACTTAGTTTCTTTTTGAGCTTTCATATACTTATAGCTCTAGTGCATCCGTTGCATGGCAATCCCTACTCACTCACATTGATATCTATTGATGGGCATCTCCATAGCCCGTTGATACGCCTAGTTGATGTGAGACTATCTTCTCCCTTTTTGTCTTCTCCACAACCACCACTCTATTCCACCTATAGTACTATATCCATGGCTCACGCTCATGTATTGCGTGAAGATTGAAAACGTTTTGAGAATGTCAAAAGTATGAAACAATTGCTTGGCTTGTCATCGGGGTTGTGCATGATTTAAATATTTTGTGTAGTGAAGATAGAGCATAGCCAGACTATATGATTTTGTAGGGATAACTTTCTTTAGCCATGTTATTTTGAGAAGACATAATTGCTTTGTTAGTATGCTTGAAGTATTATTGTTCTTATGTCAATATTAAAATTTTGTCTTGAATCTTTCGGATCTGAATATTCATACCACAATTAATAAGAATTACATTAAAATTATCCCAAGTAGCACCCCACATCAAAAATTCTGTTTTTATCATTTACCTACTCGAGGACGAGCAAGAATTAAGCTTGGGGATGCTTGATACGTCTCCAATGTATCTATAATTTTTGATTGCTCCATGCTATATTATCTACTGTTTTGGACATTATTGGGCTTTATTATCCACTTTTATATTATTTTTGGAACTAACCTATTAACCGAAGGCCCAGACCAGAATTGCTCTTTTTTGCCTGTTTTAGGGTTTCGAAGAAAAGGAATATCAAACGGAGTCCAAACGGAATGAAACCTTCGGGAACGTGATTTTCTCAACGAACAAGACCCGGGAGACTTGGACCCTACGTCAAGAAAGAAAAGAGGAGGCCACGAGGTAGGGGGGCACGCCCACCCCCACCAGGGGCGCCCTCCACCCTCGTGGGCCCCCTGTTGCTCCACCGACATACTCCTTCCTCCTATATATACCTACATACCCCAAACGATCAGATACGGAGCCAAAAACCTAATTCCACCACCGCAACTTTCTGTATCCACGAGATCCCATCTTGGGGCTTGTTCCGGAGCTCCGCCGGAGGGGGCATCGATCACGGGGGGCTTCTACATCAACACCATAGCCTCTCCGATAAAGTGTGAGTAGTTTACCTCAGACCTACAGGTCCATAGTTAGTAGCTAGATGGCTTCTTCTCTCTTTTTGGATCTCAATACAATGTTCTCCCCCTCTCGTGTGGAGAACTATTCGATGTAATCTTCTTTTTGTGGTGTGTTTGTTGAGACCGATGAATTGTGGGTTTATGATCAAGTCTATCTATGAATAATATTTGAATCTTCTTTGAATTCTTTTATGTATGATTGGTTATCTTTGCAAGTCTCTTCGAATTATCAGTTTGGTTTGGCCTACTAGATTGATCTTTCTTGGAATGGGAGAAGTGCTTAGCTTTGGGTTCAATCTTGCGGTGTCCTTTCCCAGTGATAGTAGAGGCAGCAAGGCACGTATTGTATTGTTGCCATCGAGGATAACAAGATGGGGTTTTCTTCATATTGCATGAGTCTATCCCTCTACATCATGTCATCTTGCTTAAGGCGTTACTCTGTTTTTAACTTAATACTCTAGATGCATGCTGGATTGTGGTCGATGAGTGGAGTAATAGTAGTAGATGCAGGCAGGAGTCGGTCTACTTGTCTCGGACGTGATGCCTATATACATGATCATACCTAGATATTCTCATAACTATGCTCATTTCTGTCAATTGCTCAACAGTAATTTGTTCACCCACTGTAGAATACTTATGCTCTTGAGAGAAGCCACTAGTGAAACCTATGGCCCCCTGGTCTATCTTTATCATATTGATCTCCTACTACTTAGTTATTTCCTTTGCTATTTACTTTGCCTTTACTTTACTTTGCATATTTATCATAAAAATACCAAAAATATTATCTTATCATATCTATCAGATCTCACTCTCGTAAGTGGACTTATAGGGATTGACAACCCCTATTTGCGTTGGTTGCGAGGATTTATTTGTTTTGTGCAGGTACGAGGGACTCGCGCGTAGCCTCCTACTGGATTGATACCTTGGTTCTCAAAAACGGAGGGAAATACTTACGCTACTTTGCTGCATCATCCCTTCCTCTTCGGGGAAAACCAACGCAATGCTCAAGAGGTAGCAGTATGTGACTCCTCCATTGGTCCAATTAGTTTTTGTTCAAGTGCTTTATTCATTGCAAATTTGTGCTGCCTAGGTGACCCTGTTCTTGATCTTGCATGTCAAATTTATGTGGTTCCAAGTAGTCTTGATGCACGATGTAGGCTCTAGGCACTTGTAGGAGTAGTTGCTATCAATATTGTTGACTTTGGTTCACTTTTATTTTTGAAGTTACTAATAATTTCAGAA